>NW_027649087.1:0-14498 GCF_965637545.1 Phallusia mammillata
CAACCAATATCAGTCATATCCGTTAGAGCCTCCATATAGTCCCTCGGGAGATTTAGAATTTGACTGTACAAAAGCTTAGAAAAACATTTTGGACCTGGGCCACCATGCAGTAGTGTGAGAGATATGAGAGTTCCGTAGATGTAATACAAATCTTTAGCAACAGCTAGATAAAAGAATACACATGAAAATGCTATGTTGTAAAAAATGTTTAAGTATTTAAAGTATTACCTATCGGATTGTGAGTAAGAAATCTTTTATTTTCTTTTCCTTCGAAAATTATACTGTTCGTGATTGCATGCATTACCAGGCGCAAAAATTCTCTAGTTGGACCTCCAGCATCCACTGCTCCTTCAAATTGGCCATTTTCATCACTGAACTCAACACTAATACTGGCCATTGGTTTAAAAAATTTGCGTTTGACAGTTCGCACAGCCCCATCTAATATGTTTGACCTAATAACATGAAACTTGTTGACAGCTGATTCATCAATTTGTTCTTGCAAAGTTTGTAGGCACTGTTCTGCGGTGACATTGTTTTCGGATTTCCTGCAATGTAAATATTCGTTGGTGGCAGTGTACATTATTGACAAAAATTAAAGGAAATATAAATACATATGTAACTGACTCTGATATGGATGGTTCTCCAAGCAAAGATTCTTGAATGGCCTGCTGGATGTCCCCATCACTGTCATCACTCGAACAATTAAATTCTTCATTGCAACTCGCAATGAGATTGACATACTCACTACAGAAAAAAGATTTAACTTGCAAATTTGTTATGTATTTCTGTATTTTTTCTACTTGTAAACTGAAGATTCTGCAGTGGTTTCAGAACATTCATTTGATGTATCTTCTAAAACATTGCCTTTTGAACTGTTGGAAGTATCATTGCATTCCTAAAGAATGAAGTTTAATATATTAGGTTAATGTACAAAAGAATAAATGGCAATTGTAAAACTAACATACCATGTCACAACGGTTAATTGCAATTTCCACAGTTTTGATTGCAAGATGATCCTTTGTGCAGATATATATTTTTTTAGTATTTAATGCAAGCACTGCTCTGGCATTCCACATAAAGTTATCATCCACTGCTGCTTTTGTCAGTAAATTAAGGCCTGGTTTGTGCACCAAGAAGTCAAAAGCAGAAAAATGTGAAAAGCATTCTCCAAAAGCGTTGATGATTGCTGTTTTCATTTCAGTCATGTTCCATGCATTGTTAATTTGCAAAACATGGTGCAAACCCATTGTTTTTAATTTGTTTTGGCATCTTGGTATAGCCATAAACCATTCACCATTCATTATTTGTATTGTTTGGGAAAACTCTTGAAGTGGTATGCACACCACAGTCCTTGAACCGTACCGTTGTTTTTGTTTATTTTTAAGAGATAGTTTACGACCTCCTTTGATTGCAGTTGGTGTGTATCTTTTTCCTGTGTATGAATTAAATGGACGGAAAACTTTCTTTCGCTCCTATTGAAACAGGCAAAAACCATGTATAATATTTTTTACATGTATCCAAATACAAATGTAAACATGCAAGCTTACAGGTTGAAATTCATCATCACTATCGGTTAGAGTGGAATGACTTGGTTCATTTTTGTCATTATCAAAAGTTGGATTCTGCCAATACATCACAAATATCATATAAAGCAAAGGCATTTTGGCGCAGGAACCCCAGGTATAAACAGATACAAACATGCTTAGCAATCTATAGCATGTGATTTTACATACATTATTTGTCTGCCTTGTCCCCTGGTGATGCACCTGTCCACTCCTGGAAGTTGATTGTCCAGTAAGAGTTCTACAAGTATTAGCACTAACGCGTCCGGTTTGTTGCCTTGATAGTGTAGTAACAACTGAAGTCAACTGATTTACAACTTCTTGCAAGTCTAATTGCACGTATTTATCGTTGGATTCCATCATACAATCCAAACCGCTATTATTATGTATTTATAGCAGAATACATACGCACTCAAGTGCAATGAAACGATATGAATGAGCAAAAGGATTAAACATCATATTTCGCGGGTATTACAACCACGTTGCTGGAACCAGTTTCAGTTTCCCACAATGCACCGGGTAACTTGCGACGCAAGAAAGCTATCTTGCCGCAACTTAGCGTCGCAAGTTAGCTAAGTTGCGGCAACTTAGCGTCGCAAGTTAGCTATCTTGCCGCAACTTAGCGTTGCAAGTTAGCTAAGTTGCGGCAACTTAGCGTTGCAAGTTAGCTAAGTTGCGGCAACTTAGCGTCGCAAGTTAGCTAAGTTGCGGCAACTTAGCGTCGCAAGTTAGCTATCTTGCCGCAACTTAGCGTTGCAAGTTAGCTATCTTGCCGCAACTTAGCGTTGCAAGTTAGCTAACTTGCTGCAAGTTAGCTATGTTTCGTTGCAGGTTAGCTATCTTGCTGCAACTTAGCTATCTTGCGGCAACTTAATTTATTCGACAACGGCGCCCCATATAAAACTCAAAACGTACTCAGTAAAAAATGTTTTAATTTGCTCGTTACGCATGACCAACTGCAACGTCCCTGAGTACCCTCTTAGGGATTTTTTTGCCGGTGGTGCGATTTTTAACAGATGCAATTAATCTTTTGCACGGATTCTTTTTGCTTGTTTTTGTCAGTATTTTGTAACATAGTTTGTTTGAATCAAAGGTAATTTATAGAACAATGGAAGAAATAAAAAATAATACACCTGTAATTTCTGAAAAAGAAGCGAGAAGGTAAGAAAATTAACCCATTTTTATTTGTTTGTCATATTTGTCAACAAACATTTTTTGAACATATACGCTTTTTGCCAGATTTTTGTGAAAAAAATGCAAAAACTGTTACATGCGTGAAATAGCGTACTAGCCCAACATGTTTGTTTAATTGTTTGAAGCTTATGACTGTCATAAGACCTAGAAACATTCTTGTGATTTACAGTCAACTGTCAGCTGCACTGATGAGACCATTAGGGTCGAAAATCTCAGTAGCTTAACTCAGTTTTTTTAACATACCATACTCGATAAATTTTTAACATTAAATTTTTTTTTAACATACTTGATAAATCAAAAGTGTGAAACTGGGAAAACTTATATGTTGTGTTCATTGTTTAAAAATATATTGACATAGTGGTTGTGTTACATATGTAATCATAGTTATAATGGCTTATAATATGTTATAACTGCAGCGTCTTTAGTCATGATCCACCAATTGTGCCCTATCTGCTTAACTCCTTCATACAAAATATACTGACAACATGTGGACAGCAAGCATGTAACAGATTGTTGTTACCCTTACCCACTTACTCTAAATTTGATTCCCTTTTTTAGGCTTGCTCATTTGAAGGAGATGGAAAAACACATTGGGCATGAAACAATGCATTTGGAGATGGTTCTAATTCTTATCACAACACTTGTAGCTTCACAGATTGCTCTTGTACAATGGAAAAACAGACACCCAAAGTCATACAATGTAATCGCATGGTTTGTTGTAACACTGTCAGACCACTTTAAACACATAAACTACCAGTATGCAAATCTTATACATGACAATGTTTCACAACATATTGGCCCAATTGGTGATTTGAAAGATTGGAGTATGCAATTATTTTTCACTAACTGTTAATATTTTTAGTTGGCCCTGCTGATTTCCATTTGTCAAACCCGGCAGACTTTTTGATGTGCTTAATACCAAAGCAATATTCCTATTAAAACCAGTTTTGATGTAACTTTGTGCAATGAATGTGCTGTTTTGATGCAGAAACTACCAAAATGACTAAAATAAAGAAATTGGTTTACACCTTTAAAATGGCTTTGATGTCTTGTTCTTTATTATGAGGCAAAGACTGCTCTTCTTAGATAATTTACAGGTGTCTTAACTATCTCTTGTTTGCATTTTAACAGGCAGTCACTTTGCTTGGAATGTGGTTTGTACCATTTTTGTTTAGCAGTCGTATGTTATGGTGGCGATTTTTAACAATTTGGACATTTTACACTATTGTTACCACCTTTGTTGTTCTCAAAGCAAGGAGAAGACCTTTATCAGGAAATACTCCAAGGTAAACCAAGTATATATATGAGAAACATTTTCTCATCATAGTGCACTTTACTCAGACCTAAAATGTTTATTATTGGCACAAAAAGAGTATCTGGTCAAAACTTTTTAATATATTGATATACGGAAGCAACAGGAAATCATACTTATTGCTAATCATAGTGATAACTAAACAATGTGGGCACTACTGAGTCATAGTTTCAAATGACCATAAATCATTTTCTTATGCATTGTTATATATTACCCAATAAAATTACTGCAGTGTAAAAAAATCTAAAACAATAAGTGTAAACAAACAAAATCATTTTTTTAGCATGAAAAGTGCCACAAACACAAATTTAATCTGATATTCACATAAATAAGCACTTGTGTTTTAATTGGTTGTGTTTCGGCTATGTGTCTTTTATATACGTTTGTTTTAAACTGGTAGGGATTTTAAACCTAAACTTTATGAAACAAAACAAAGATAGAAATTGAATGTTCTATATACCAACAGTTTGTAAACAAAAGCACAATAACATTTTTGTCCTTAGGCGTAACATTGTAAAAAAAAATACAATAGACTTTTTATACTGACATAGAATTCAATGTTTATGATTTGTTCCTAGTATTTAAATCAAACACTCTAAAAATTGCATTGAAAAAATATGGCAAATTGGACACAGGTTTAAGCATATTCAACGGTTTTAACACTTATTGTTACTTTCAGACTTGTGTACAAATGGTTTCTAGTGCTGTTTCAAGTCAGCTATGCAGTTGGGGTGGTTGGATATATATGTATAATGTTCACAGTCTTTGGGTTAAACATGTTGTTCCTTATTAGACCAGAAACAGTAAGTTGTCCTATTGTTACACTTTGCTAATAAAACCTTATATTATCTATGTACAATTATATGTGTTTTAATCTTTTAGGCCATGGACTTCAGCGTACTTTTGTTGTTTTATGGATTGTACTATGGTGTTATGTCACGCGATTTTGCTGAAATCTGCTCTGAAATGATGGCATCTACTATTGGGGTTTGTGCAATATTTATGAATAGCCATTTAATCTGCATTATTAATGAGTACCAGATGTTTGATGCCAAAACAACTGACCTAAGCATTGTGTTGTGGTCTGGTTGTTTTGAAAGCTTGAGTCATCATGGTGAAACGCTTTGTGGTAATTTAATTCTGTACTATCATACTGAGGAGCATTTTCAAAGTTGCCATCAAGTTTTTAGGAGGTTTGGACAAACTTGTAATTGTAACGACCATTGTTTTTCACTTTGCACTGTGTAATATAAACTGTAACAATTTACAACAGGTAAATAAAACACTTTTAAATCAAATCGTTTAAAATTAGGAAGGGACACACAAAGTCATGATTCGTTTCATTTTTGCACGATTAAATGTATTCTATGATGTAATATGTTTTTAAATTTTTGAAATATAACTTTTTTGTATTAGTTGCTCTCATATTCTCATACCAAATTTGTGTTTTTTGTGTCTACTCTAGTATTACACAAAATCTGGAATTCCAACTAAGACTTTAAAAGATGGAGTTTGCGCAGTTTGTGGTCAAGAACTAGTACTACCACTTGACGAACATGACACAACTGTTGAGAAAGTGTACAAGCTTTCATGTTATCACACATTTCATGACTACTGTATCAGGGGCTGGTGCATTGTAGGTAAGATCAAAAAGTATTGAAGCATATTATTGGTGCTTGTGCATATAGCAAGTTCACTTGGTGCTTTTTGCATGTTTATGTAGTGTTTAGCACTGGGGTGTGCAACCTCCAGGTCAAAAGCGTATCATTAAACAGAGGTTTCATGGCCCATGTAGAAGTTGAATAATAAATGTACACATTACTTGCTAAGATTACTGATGGCTGTTTACTCAATACAAGCACATTGGAACTTGTTTAGGTAAAATCAACTTGTGTGATATAAAGATGTCACCCATGGTCTAATTACATTAATTGTGTTTGCTTACAGTTGATAAAGGTCGCACACCCCTGGTTTAGACCACAAAAAATCATGTCTAAGGTTTATATTGTTACTTTATGGTGCATTAAAAAGTTAAAGTCACTTAATTTTAATGACAATGACATGCAATCTACGCTTGTTAAATGCAAGAATATCCAAAATTGTACAATTAGTGACTTTGTCACCTTAATTAATTTTATGTTATGTATTGTTTCAAAAATCTGTTTTGGGGGACTTGATATACATTGGGCAGAATAAAAAACACTAAATGAGTTGAAAAAACAACAATATCTTGACTATGCAACACATATTTTTGACACGCACAATTCTACTTGTATTTGCAGGTAAAAAGCAAACCTGTCCTTACTGCAAAGAAAAAGTTGACTTGAAACGCATGTTTACTAGTCCATGGGAACGACCTCATTTATTATATGGCCAACTACTGGACTGGATTCGATATTTAGTGGCTTGGCAACCAGTTATTATTGTTATTGTACAAGGAATTAATTGGACCCTGGGTTTAAAGTGATAACAGTGGTTCACACATTTTGATTTTATCCTAAGTTATTACTTTTTCTATATGCAAGTGCAAATGCATTTCGTGCTTTTATGAGCATTCATATAGTTGATCATTGTTTAGTTAGTGCTCTTCAACCTTTTTTACTTATCTAAAATGTTACTTATCTACCCTTCAGGACTACTGTTGCATTTTTGATGTAACAATTCATGGCCCTGTGCACCAGTTTATACACATCAAAGGTAAAACTAAAATGTTAAGCTAAAAAAGTTATTTGAAGTAACATTTTTTCAAAAGAATGGAGATGCATTGAAATGGTTGTATATACAGTGGTGGGATTCAGCCAGTTCGCACCGGCTCTATAGAACCGTCTCATGAAATTTTATGAGATCAGCGAACCGGTTAGCATTTCTGGTATCTGTCAATGAACTTTTTGTAACAGAACCAGCTAAAAAATATGACTTTTGTGATAGAACCGACTGACAAAAAAATGAATACCACCCCTGGGTATATATATAGTCATCCTTACACTGCAACAAGTTACTTGTTACACATATATTTGTTGGGTGATACCTGTGCACCAGTCATACACTGGGGCTTTAGTGGTGCACACTGGTTGAAGAGCACTGTATTAGTTTTTGCTGTTGAATTGCCAGTGGGGGAAATAAACAAGTAAAAAAACTACCTGATTTGCTGTGAGAATGTTTTAGACAATTTTTACATAAATATTTGTACTACACCCTGACCAGATCTGTACATTACCCAAGACAACTTTCTAAATAGATTTTCCTTTAGTTGAGGGGTTGGCAAACTTTTTTTGGCAACTGACTGATAGTGATTGGATGAGTACCCAGCACTCGATTTCTATGGTATCGATACTCATACTCAGTAAATTGGCTGATTTACACTGTAAGAATACAGGCAATTTTGCCAATATTTGCTTTGGACAGGACAAATTGAGAAAAAGTTTATTTTTTCGCTATCATGTGGAGATTACATTTTTCTATATGCTTCTGTGCATATGTACCCTGACCATGGCAGATAAATTAACTAGTGATATACAACTGAGTATAACACTATATTTAAGTACTCTGTATCGAAGGTATATACATGTGGTACTCGCTTCAAAATCTGGTATCGTCCCATCAATACTGAGTGGTTCAATTTAGTTTCATGTGCAAATTTATCAAAACCTTTGTCATCATGATGTTGAGAAAGGACTTACATTACCTCAGCAGCATGCTACCTAGGGATCCAATCTACATAGTAATGTTTTGCTGCATAGTAATGTTAAAAATTCATTCACAGTACACAGGCATTTGCTGACCCCTGCTCTAGTTAATGAATAAAAACTTTTTAAATTGGGTCAATTTCGAATCCAAACATTATTTCACTGGGTTTGTTTGAAGAAATTGCTGGTTTGGCCATTGTTGCTACATATACTATACAAAGCAGGCATTTTTGGTGTAATAAACAAATTTATTCATCGCCCAACAGTTTTTGTAGCTTTTTCTTTTGATTAAGTCTCTGGTTTTGTTTTCTTTTTCTCCGCTGTGCAATTATTTTGTCTGCAAAGTCAAAAAGTTTATTAAGCATCTAATACTTAAACAGAGATGATTAGATGTAATACCTAAACTCCGATCAAATACATAATATCCTTGGTTGAATCATTGTTACAAAATGTGCAATGTAACAAAATTAAGTTTTATGCTGGAAAATTTACCTTTGTTTTTGCCTTCCGTCGTTTTACGATTTTTTGTGTTATTCTCATTTGCATCTTTAAGTGTTTTACTATCACTAGGCTCTTGCCAAACAGTTAGACATGTCACTCTTGCATTAGTTTGAATGCTCAGCAAACAATCTGCTGTGTGGAAAGAAAATAAAGTAGTTTATACTAGTGATGCACCGAACCTGCCTCAAAAGGTTCGGGCCGAAACCAAATATTCGGCCACGAGGCCGAATTAATTCGGCCGAATCAGGCCGAACCTAAAATTCCCGTTTCTATAAATGTTTTCAACTGAACCTTGTGTTGTTGATGCGAGTGAACTCAATTATGACATGCCAAAATCACTTTCACAATACGGAAGCTTTACTTAACTTGTAATATTTTGCAGACAATGTGGCTCGCATTTTATACATACAACAATTAGGTAATTTATGATGTTTCATATTGTCTAAAATGAAAGTTTAGGCATTTATTCCATGCAATCAAACAGTTCGGTTTCGGCCTAATTTTCAAAAAAGTTCGGGCCGAAACCGAAACAAAGGAAAACAGCGGATTCGGGCGAAATGTTTCGGCCAACCGAAACTTCGGTGCATCACTAGTTTATACTAAAGAAAACATAGCCCCTACACATATACTGCAAGATACTGAACCATAGCCAATATATGGTTGGCCGAAATAAGTAATATGACTGGAGAATTAAAAAAAGAAATACCAAATCAGACAAACCTTAATTGCAGTCCATAAATTTTATTCAAGTAATCGCACAATTTAATTTTATCGCAAGATTTAATTTTATCCAGGTAATCGCATAATCAATTCGTCAAGCTTTTTATACAATTACCCATACGGTTTTCTTAACAAATGACACAGTTAAAATTCACAATTTGCAGTATTCAGCTGTATTTACACTTTGGGCCATATACTACAACCATTTGAACCTAATACCTTACAGACAAGTGGGTACAGTCCAGGCTTTTATTTATTTCATGTAAAAAGTGGGTAGGCGTTACCTTCTTCAGTTTTGTTTGAGGAGTTAATGTATTCATTATTCAACCTCCATATTTTAAGGTTTCCATCACTTGAACCAGATGTCAGCCACATTTCATCTGGTTTCTGTTGTGTTTGGGGTTTTATGATGTTTATGCATTTAACACGACTTTCATGAGCCTGTAAATGAAACAGGGCATAACTAAGCTCAATATTATGACAAACTACTATTTGGAATATATGTTACATCAATTGTTTTCTGAGATACATGATTGTGTTTCAGGTCTTTCACCACCTTACTTAAACTGTAAAAAGTCATAGAGTTTGCAAAAACTTTCATATATAACACTATGTATTACTAAGCCATGATTATTTATAACACATTAAAGGATTTTCAAGGTAGTACTGCAACGACTTTTGACAATAGATGTGTGGCCTATTAATTGATTTACAAATTATGTTGTTTTTCTGCATGTAAGTGGTATTATGAATGGTATGTGAATTACATAAATTTAGAAATTGCAGCCTTAACTCAACAATACCTTAAACTTTTTTCTACACTTTTCACTGTGAATATTTATGATTTGAATATTTCCACTCCCATCTCCAATTGCAAGCATGTGATGTGTCTCAACAGGCAGAAACTCCAAAGCTAAAATTTGTTCGTCAATTGTCGATTCAAGAATACACTTTGCTGATTCAAGTTCAAAAACTTGGATTTCATGAAGTGATGCAACAACGTAATATTTTCCGTCATATGACCACCTTGTAAAAAAATAAATAAAAATACATTTGTGTGCCAACAAAATGAAGATAAAAATAAATGTTTTAATGCCGATTAGCTGTTGGTCGCTTTCACACCGATGAACTACCGTTTTTATCAAGTTCCATCTATGTTTTATCATTGTTTTTGTGCCAGCGTCTTTCTCTTGTTCATCTATTTGGTGTTATAATATCGACTGTGTTAGGTGGCTGAAATTACCCTGATGAAGAGCCCCTTACAATGTGCCAAAACATTGGATGATTTGTTTATATTTGTCGGCTAAACTGGATAAAACAACCTTAACTGGAAAATGGATAGTTAATAATAATCAACATTTGGGAAAACCATCTTTAAGCTATTTTTTTAATGGTAAAACAACCTTGGTAATGAGGCCTATAATTATGTATCAAAAATGGTTGGAATCCATGTATATTTACCTTATAAACTCTGGTTCGAACTTTTTCATGTTCTTAATGAAAACAGAACGACCGGTCATTAAATTCCATGTTCTTAGTGACCCATCTTTGGGGGAAACAGACATCCCCAATTTGCCAGATGGATGTGCTGCAATTGCTGTAACTGCTCCCTTGTGCCCTACAGATGTAGTTCAAAGATGTAAGTATGAAGGAATGGGGAATAAAATAATACTAAATATATTTTATCATCTGGTATCAATTTTTTGCACCTAACTAAAACATTTTTTGCAGCATTTTTATCACAGGAAATGGTAAAAGCTTACCATATGTGTACACCATTTTACCTCAATGATAAAATGTTTAGTAATAGTTTTAATCAAACAATTTATGCCAGGTTTGCAAGGAGTTAAGTTAATCAAGCTTGTCGTAAAAACAATTTCAATGCAACATTTGAGATACTTGTGAGTCACAAGTCCTAAACTTACTAGTTTTTGTTGAACATGTATATTTTCTAAGTTTTCTACGCCAATTAAAAATACCACTAAATCCAGTGAAAGTTTGAGCTTCGTGCTGTATAAAGTGCCACCTATGTTGTTACCATGTAATGTTTTTAAAAGAGTTCCTTCTGGCCCAGCCTCCCATATACATATACTTCCATCTTCGCTACAACTCATTAAGTGTGTGTCATCCGGAAACAAAAGCTGAGTAATCGCTCCAGAATGACCCTGGGAGAACAAAAATTGGTAAATTAAAAGTAAGCTAAGTTTTTAGTACATTTTTATCTTTTTTACTGTTAGTATTTTTCATTATACTTTAAACATGTACTAACAACTTTTTTTTGACAATTAAGATCAAAATGAGGTTATAATATTGTCAAGAAAATCTTATTGATTTAAGTTGATTTTGCAGGGTGAAACAAATCAGAGCAGCACAATTGCCATAAAATATTTACCAAGCTGGGGATAGCTGCCTAACGTTAAGACATTATACAGCGGGACAAAGTGGAGGGCACAATTGGTGGATGGATGGTAAATGTGCTGCAGCTATACCATTACTATAAGTGGAAGTGGCAGGGACTCACATATGGGAGTGAGAAGGTGTTTTCAGCATAACATATAATTTGTATTTAGCATTTTTTTATATGATACACTTGAAAATCTCACTACATTTTTCACAACAGTTGGAACCGAAACAAAAACATAGTTTATGTTTAGCTTATTTAGCGATAAACCAAGAAGAAAAAAAACTTTTGACAAAATGTCAGGAAATTTCTGAACAGCATTTTTTGTATTTACCTGTAGAGTACCCAGTTCAGTGCCTTTTTGCATATCGTATAAGCAAATTGTTTCGTCTGTTGAACCTGTAGCAACATATCGACCACCAGCAGAGGCACATTTGATACAACCTTTCTGAGAATGGTCTGTAAAATAGGGACTGGATTCTAAACTTTCTCCGTCGCTGCCAGGCTTAATGGTGTAGCCCAGGACGATTTGTTCGTAACAGCCAACCACAATTTTAAGCATATCGTTTTTTTTTTAATTCACAGATCTGCAACATTTGGTAGAAATAGACGAAATGGGATGTTGTTTTATTCAGAATAAACCACGTTGGAAACGATTTGATTGTAGAAGGGGAATAACCGACTGGTACGTTCTTCTTTTTTTTTATTTCTATTATTTTAACAATAAACAAAGAAATTATACTCTTAGTAAAGTAATAACGTTTAAAAATATTTAACAAATATCCTTTTTTCTAGTCTATCTTGTATTTTTTAAAGATTCACTCATATGGACTGTAACGACGTCACAAATAAATAACGTAGAGGTTAGCCGCCGTATTAAATTCTTTAAAGCCAAAATGTTTCCAAATCTTAAGCTTAAACAAGGTTTAAGCAGTAGGTCATATTTCGCCTGATACAGAGAAAGGCTAATAAATCTTGCGTCATAACTTGCCTAGATCTTTTTTGCAGATTCGGTTGCAATAGCACAGTCGGAATCGAGCATGAAAATGGTCGAAGTTTTGCGCTTTTTAAGTAACTGGGTTCTTACTCAACGGCCCATGCAAACACGCCTAATGCATTTGATGGTAGTTAAATTAGGTCAACCACACGCCTTAAGCAGTGTGGTTTGTTCTGCATTGTAAAAATAGC
This sequence comes from Phallusia mammillata, assembly GCF_965637545.1. Taxonomy (NCBI): domain Eukaryota; kingdom Metazoa; phylum Chordata; class Ascidiacea; order Phlebobranchia; family Ascidiidae; genus Phallusia; species Phallusia mammillata. The sequence goes on from NW_027649087.1 coordinate 12,565, forward strand.
CAAACCAGTCTCTGGCAAGTTAAAAACTACCATGCGCGATTATTTTTGTTGCCTCCCTATTAAATTCGCATTCTTTAATGTAACTTTGTGAGTAATGCGCTTCTCGACACAGAAGTCTTTTCAGCTTAGGGAAATTTATCTGTAACTGCCCCCTAACAATTTTCTTGCTTCAATTGGCCCCACTCTAGGGCTAGGCAGTTGTTTCTCCCTAATTACAATTTCACATTGAAACAACGTCGATCAGCTCAGTCAACTGGTCTCATTTCGGTCACACATAACCAAACCACAACTACTTATTTTGTCTGCAAACACTTATCAACCTGATAAAATTACTTCTAATTGTACACATAATAAAGTTCCACAATATCATTTCATTTTTTATTTTATTAAATGCCTCTCTCCACTGTCTTTTCCACCAAGAGACCGTTTTACTCCTGAAAATGTGTAAAATGGATTGAATTAGCACATTCACCACAAAACATTATTAGTCTTAAGTACCTCTGGGCAATCAATTTCTCCAGAGTTGATCTGTTCGATCAAATCATGAGGTGGGTAACCGTCAACAGTGCAACCAACACTTTGTGCTGTTCCAAGGATTTCCTACAAATTAACAGCATAAAAAAGGAAAATTAATACACTTAACATACTGTAGAAACTTGTAACCATACCTTCACTGTTCCAGAGAAGAATCTAGCCATTGAGCGTTCACGCATGGTACGAGCAATATTGTAAACATCGTCAAGTGTGATGTTGCCATTGTGCTTGACTGAAATTTAATACTGAGGGATAAGTGTAAGCAAAACATAGTTCAATATCACAGTGCTTTGGTATCGGTGTGTGCTCACCGATGGCGTTAATGCACATTTTGTGTGGATGGGATGCCAACCCCAACCAATTAATCTAACACAAACACTTATGTTTTGTTCACCGCCAAATACTTCAGGAGTTCTATATAAGCTACATCTGTTTGAGACCTAACACTTTTGATCAAAGTTAAACAAAAGGAACACAAAAACACAGTAATTATATATATTCTAGACTGGTGATTTGTACCAGCAGTGCGCAAGACAGTTTTAAAAGGTGTAATATAACTGTGCAGTCTTCAGGGGTTTGCATAACTTTATTAGGTCAAAATACATGAATATTTTGCTTGTTGCATACATAAGTTGTTTTGTTTTTACACAACATTTCCACCCTTGTTTATAATGCAGGGATGGCGAACCACTGACCCGCGGGTCACAAAGTGACCCACCACGTGAATTCCAGTGACCCACTTGTAGTTTTAATTTTTTTTAAATTTATTCCAAGATTAAAAAGCAACACAACAGTTAACTTAAGGTCCTTTGCCAGATTGCCTATTGTCTTAAAATACAGATTGTTGAGTCAATTGTGATGCAACAGATATGTTTATTTAAACGTACAACTTGAAACGATTTGTTATAACTTTGTTGACGCTGTTCGGTTCCACATATTTATGCGAATCTTTGTTTTCACACATAAATTTCATAAAATCAAGTGCCAGGAATCATCTCAGCTCAGATATGACTGCTGCATGTATTAAACTGAAAACTACCTATGATTACAAGACTTGCAGAAATGATGCAGCAACAAGCACCTTAGCATGGACATATAATAAAATATGTGACCCACTTTGTTTTCTTTCCGAATTTTGATATCATGTTTGACCCATTCAACTAAAAAGGTTCGCCATCCCTGTTATAATGTAAGCATTAAGGTTCATTTGGGTTACAAGAGGTATGGACATTTTATGTGGGTTATGCCAAAAAGTACTTGTATCCCCTAATCTAGATAATTAATATTTGTAGGTGCAACCCAACTTACTGTTCTTAACCTTCTTTCTGTCACGTGGAGGTTCTTTCAAAGCCTTGATGATGAGAGAAGAAGCACTTGGCACTACTCTCACTGTGGCTTGT
>NW_027649088.1:0-14469 GCF_965637545.1 Phallusia mammillata
TGGTTTTGTTGATTGGTTTTGTTGTTTGATATTCGACCAAATCCCTTTTCAGAAATCATGTTGAAGTCAATGTGCCACCTAGCACCTGCTCGACTTGGTATAAACCGGTCTCCACACCTTTCTGGTTTTACTGGGGATAATGTGCTTGGTGAAGGAGGCAGTGACCTTGGCAAATGACGATTGGCAAATGGTGATGAAGATGGCTGCAATTCAACAGTAAAACTTGTGTTAAAAAGGAGTCTCTTCTTAAAGTACAGCTGCATAATGATATACACACTTATTTGGTCTAACACCCATGTTAAACATTTACAAACATATTTTCAGATGGGCCTATTTGAATAGGGAACTGAGGATGCCATTTCGACAAAATGTAGTTTTTCACCTAAAATAGACCGATTAAACAGTGATGTCATTATCTACTGGTCTTACTGTTTACAGATGAACATATCTTTTGTAACAAAAAAAGATATTTTGCTTGTTATAATAGATGGACCTTTTACTGTCAATTAAACATAAATTTCCCTCTCACGTTTAAATGGTGTGTCTGTTAGGTTTTGTATCTTATCAATTAACATATCATCAATGTGGAAAAAGTATGAACCTATTTTATATATACAAGTCTTTTAACCTATAGATAAAGTAACATATAATACTATATACACTGGTTTTATACTTTCGCACCAATCTATAAGTAAAACATTGAGAAAAGGAACCGTGAAAAGTAAGTTTTAAAAATTCCATACATGAAACATTTGTTGAAAATATCATATGGACAGATTACTTACAGACAAGATTGGTGATATTGGTGGTGGCCCATTTTGCTGTCTAAGCAATCTTTTTTCAAAATCCTGATCCATAATGGTGAGTATTCCCTTAGTTCACTGGGAGTTATTTTCACACATAAGCAACAAAATTTCCAAATTTAATTTACTAGTCCAAATTAAATGTACTGTTTCAAACAACAAAAAACTGAATAAGCTTTTGAAAGTATTTCATTACAAAATATAACAATCTAGTTTGTTCCAACACTATGTCTTATTCTATTAAAATAAGACAAGTCTGCCACACTCACGAGTCACGACCACATTAATATTCATCTCATAACCGTTAACCTCAGGTTACTGGGCAGAACTGTGTCACCTTGGTTTCCACTTGAGAAGTACCCGATAAAATTGACTTAGCAAAAACGAACAGATCCTAATGTCCACTGCCTTCGCATATTTTCCAATTATGCTGGTCTGAGACTGAGAGTGAGACTCGGACAGATGGCAGCTCAACCTTTTATACGATTTTTGAACAGCTGACTGGTTTTAACAACTTCGAACTTATTTTCCACACCATTTACGTTAGTGCGATGTCTGTGCCACTGAACTGGTAGAAGTCTACAACAATACCTTCAACTTCAAGTAGAAAAACAAAATGTCGCAGTACTAGAAGGCCGACAATTTGTCAGACTCCATCAAATACGCAATGATGCGTTGCCGACGCGCCCAGTCAACTGTAACCCTTATCTCTTTGTATGACGTGCACAAAGAACAACACAACCAAACTCGGTCGCTGATTGGTCGGTGAGCAGAACTTCCAAACAACAAGCTTCTTGGCAACGGGGTTAGCGTGGGTTAGATTAGCTCAGCAATGCCTGTGCTAGCTGTAAAGTTGTTTAGGATTACTTCAGTGTCAGTGGCTGTTTTTATTTGAGTAATTTGTATGGTTTGCTACTTTCACTAGTGACTCATGTAGGTTAGGCCCGTAAACAGTGTGTTTCCGGGATTTAATGACGCCCTTAGGTAATTGTCGCTACTAATAGACTGTAAAGCAGTCATGAAAGTTTTAGACATATCTTGACTTCCGCTAGCACTTAGTCATAAATTTGCTCGTTTTAATTGATGTACTGTTTAATACATAGCACAGATAAATGTACACGTTTCTGGATGTTATTGTTTAGTCTGCTTAGCCTGCACTGTTTTCGTTATCCGTTTCACTGTACCTTTATCCAGATACGTTCATTGAACAAAGCCTTTAATAACCATGGCCAAGCAAACTCGTGAGAAGGAACCAGTAAATATTGTTCATCAAAATGCAATTTTGTGCGAGACTATTAAGAAGGAAGTAAGAAATCAAAAGCTGTACACAAACTACAGCGTTAATCCGTTTAAGAAAAGTAAGCTCCGTTAAGTAGGCTTTAATGCAAAAGCAATACCCTTAATGTCCTTCTCTTTGCAGTGTACACATTAACCGGTAAACCCAACTCTTACCACGACTCAGCAGACGGCGAAGAAGATGGCAAGTTTAAGTTTTATTGTAACCATGTCTTTGAACGTTCTCGTGGTGCGACCTATTCTGTATTTTTTAGAAAACTTCCTAAAAATCGTTCACAGAGCTTCGCAAGAACCCGTGCACAAGTATATTCAGCCGCAAACAGAGGCACAAGAATATGGTTGGATGCACAGGCCACTGGTATGTAAATTTCTGCGCGCATTTAGTTGCAGTACTAATGGTAATCTTTTTGACGATTCATTAGGTGCAGCACAGCCGTGAAGACCGACGACTCAATTTTCCACGTCAAAATTCAGAGATAACCAAATACATGGACGCCGCATGGCGACTGAAAGAACAAACAGAAAACCTGCAGTAGCTTAATAACACTCCGTATCCGAAGCACTTTTTTATATTTTCGTATGTTCGTACTCAACCACTGTCCCATAGCCATCCAACTGTATTACATGTTTAGAAATAGGAAATTCAGCTCTACCTGAACTGGTGACCAAATTTACGTTGGTTTTCACTACAAAACCTCGGCATATGCATTGTAACGTGATTTCATCCAATCCTTACAAACTGTTGTTGTAACACAATTATCGTGCAATACAACCAAGTCAGGTTTATTGGCATTGAAAGATTTCAAAGACTTCAAGAGCAGTAAGAATGCAGGCCAACATGTTTCGTCGCACCTCAACCAGCTGTTACTGGGCGAGCAGCAGTAGGCATGAAAATAGAGTTGAAAAACTAAGCGATGACCAGAGATCATTTGTTTTTGTTTCGATTTCGCATTTGAACCCTTCTGTTTTTTCCCGGGCGTTGGGTATTTTTCTGTTGACAAAATACTTGTGTTCATGGTGTGTTTTAATACACCACAAGGTTATGAATTCAACTGTTACCTTGCTATGAACATGTTTCTTAAATCCTGAAACATCGTTTGCACTTTTGTTGTTGTTCCGTTTCATACCACGCTTTTTACCTCCGAAGCCATATTTCTTATTTTTGGATGCCCGCTTTGGATTTAGTTTCCTTGAACAGCAAGATATGTCAACATGAATGGGAGATCGCAGTCAATATATGTAATGGAAAAGTTTAGTTCTTACTTTTGCTGTTGAAGCTTTTGTAACTGAGATAGTTTCTTCCCACCCTTTTGTTTGTCATCAGGTTCATCTAGGAAATCCAAGCTTTTTGTCTGACCTGAAATGTTTGCATTGTACACATTACACACAAAACCTTCACCATGAAATGCACACATTAAACAAAAACGAACCTTTACGATATTTCTTTACAGATTTAAGCAATTCTTTTTTCTTTTGATGCCTTTCAATAGTGACAGAATGTTGAACTTGTTTACCATACTTTCGCAATTTAAAGTTGGTCTTGTTCTTTTCTGCTGTTTCTCGCTGGCGTTGTAGAGCAAGCAGTTTTTCACGAACCTAACCAAATCAAATATCATTAAATTATATTTGTAACTTACATTTGTTTCTTTCAAACCTTTTTCATGTGATCATCTTTTTTGGCCATTTCAGCAAAATAGTCTTCAGGTCTTTTCGTTTTTACCCCATCACCATGTAGGCGCTTCATTGCAAAAATAACTGCAGATTTGGCTTGTTCATAAAATGTGATCTCTCGCTGAAAGTCATTGTGTACATCTGTGTCACCATCCTCCACTTAATAAAAAACATTTTTAGGTATGCCTTTAGAGACAAGTGCAGCCATGATTTAATTCATACACATATATTCAACATTTTCTCGAAACAAGAAGTAAATTAGGTTAGTCCACATCAATTTACACAATTAAAAATGATGAATAAATTTCATTTTTTTAAATGCATTTGAACACAGCCTAACTGATACATAGGAATATCAATAAAACAAAGTGTTCAAGGCTTAGAAGAAACAAGCAACAAGACAAAACAGCTGGTGATTTATAACGCTTTGTTGTTCAGTATATATTTATTATCTGAATAGTCGATGACATATGTTATGGTGTTTTTTGCGACCTGAATGTTTGCCTAAAACTGCTGTATGTAGAGATAGTTAAAGGAGGAAAGATGACAAGTGTGCTGGTGGCAATGTGAGCGAAGGGCACTGTGAGTAAACAAATATTTTAATAGGGGTGACACAAAATGGGTAAGTTTTTTATTTGCTGGTTCATTTATATCCTAATGATGTGGAACATTTGTTATGCCAAAAAAAAATGTGTCATAATAATAATTCTTCAATGTTTGTTCTTTGTGGCTGCCAATATATTTAAACTTGGTTATTTGCTGGCATATGGTTATGACCTTAATGCAGTGGTTCTCAAACTGTGAGTAGCTTTCTGCTATATATACTTAATGAAGTGATCAGCCCTGTTTTTTTTTTGCAGAACCAATGTCTACGACATTTTTTAGGAATTGCTAACATGCTGTCATCATAAATTAGCCACCGTGGTCAAGAAGAACTCTTCGTCTACCCATTTAAACAAGATTTCAGTGGCACAGAGTGATAGAAAAGGTTGCCAGGTGGTACGCAATCAGTATAAGTTTGAGAACCACTGCCTTGATGCAAGAATTTGATGTTGATAAGAGTATTGCAATAAACAGTACATAATATAATTCATTTTTTGACCCATATATTTTTGTTTAACTGTGTTTTCAATCTGTCATTTTAAGTGGCACATGAACAAAAGTTTGCACACTGCTACACACTTTTTGAATTTATGTATAAATACCTTCATCAGCATTGTTCTCCTTGTTGTCGTGAGGTTGCACTGTAACATCTAACCTCTCTATCCACTCAAGATTAGTCTGTTTAATTTCTTCTAGCTTTTGTTTTAGTCCATCTAAGTTGTTGATAACAGGAGCGGGCGCTGTTATCGGACGAACTAGACCAGGCTTGAGAAGACCAGATGCATATGCAACTTGTAACTGCAAATAAAAGTAATAAAAAATCAATGCAAATAAGAACCAAAATATCCAAACTGTTTCACAGCAAACCAGATAGCTTAGAAGCCTCAAATAAATAAGACATAACAGTTTAAACACTAGTTTATTGTAAATTTAAGCTTTAAGCAGTAAATTTAATTTGTAAAAGCAGTCTAATGATAACAAAATGTGATAATAAAATACATTTTAACTTTAATGATGAAAATAACGTTTTGGCAAATGCTCAAGCCATCACTTATATTACGGCTGTTATTTTCATCATTACACTTACGAACAGATTCGTACATAGTGTTCCACAATTCAAATTGTAATACAATTTATGCTATTTGGTGAACTAAACTTTTGAAGTCTTATTTTAGAATGTTTTTGGAAAGTAATGAATAAGTTGAATGACATAAAAACGTTTCCTAAAAATGTATTTGATTCCTCAAGAGTTAAGAGTATTTTATACCTTTGTGTTAGAAAAAGAAAAGACAAATCAATTTTTTATTTGCAATATTAGAAACACAAATCATTATTTGTTTGTACTGACAATCTACGTAAAACGTGTGCTACCTCTTTGTCAGAATCTCCATCACTTGCATCCTCATTTAACCTTGGCACATGAAACTCTTCGTCAGAAATATCACTCTCCATATCACTCATTTTTAGTTCAAATATAACTGTGGAACAACAATTGAATAATTAGAAGCAAAATAACACAGCGGCATTTCAAATGTATTGGTTCGTGCAATAAACTAGTAACTAGATATCAATTAGCACAAAATTGTTTCAACTGGAATCAAGCTACGGTATTCTGAATATTATCTAAGATGACCGAAACGCAATTTTTTTCATGGTAATTATATAATATTTGCCAAGATACCAAAAATAAAAAAAATAATTTGATAAGCGGTAAATTTTAATCAGAAAGTCATGCCAATAAACTACTTATAATCTCGAAATAAAAGCCACACGCTCCTGGTAAATCTCATACCATCTTGCACGTTTGTCGTATCCAACATAAATGCTTGTGGCGCACGTGTTTTTGTAATGTTGTTTTTTATCTTTTTCGTGATGAAAATTTTCGAACACTTTTTCGTCAAAAAAAATTGATTAATTATTATCAAAAGTATTTTGTTTAAGCTACATGACCTCAGCCGAGAATAAAAATGCGACTTATTCTCGCTTGTTAGGCGGCGCACCAGAGTAGGCTACGGCTAAGTTCGTTGTATTGGCAACTGAACACACGGGTCTCCCATAAAATACGCAATCTACTAATAAAACTTATGCAAATGTTGACAGTTAAGGCTATTGGGGTCGAGGTGAAGGTTTGTAACAAAAATAACATTTTAATCCAATCTCAGACGCCCGTTTTGATATAATCACTATAGCGTACTTTCATGTTGCCCAATAGGCCTAAAATCGACGATGACAAAACTACTCAAACGTCGAACAGACAAAGGGATGTTTAAGTAGGGATTAAATCACGAGCTTTTGGAAGCCAAAGTTTTAAAATTATTTTTTTAGTTGAAGGGTCTTTCGTTTGGAATGATGCTCGTTGGCAAAATCGTGAAGTGCCTTGTGTTTCTCAACAGGGCTTACGGCAAGAATTTGCACAATGTGCGCCAAAATGTGCAGGTCGAAATGTGCGCACATTTTCGAAAAATGTGCGCAATTTGACCTGCACATTTTCGAGCACATTGTGCAAAAAACGCTCGCATGCCCGCCTCGTGTTTCTGGCCTTCGCAAAATGGAACATCACAGAAAACGTTCAATAGGTTGTGGATTTTATTGCTCAATTAAACACAAGTAGAAAGTTTCGTAACATGCAATACAAAGCGCACCAATTCTCACACAAAAACATATAATTTATGTCTCCCAATTCCGGCAGTTTGTAATTAATATAACTCGGCCTTTGACTTAAAAGCAACAAAATCAAGTTTTTCGTCACTGTGATCGATTAAAACTTTTGCTTTAAGATTAAGAAATTTAAACTATTTAAACCAACTCTAATAATTCATCATTTTGGGTCGCAAAAAAACTAAACAAAAACAACTAAGTTACGCTCCAATAGGGCGGTTTTCAAACAGTGAAGTTGATTCCCACCTTCTTGGAATACCAATCCTGTTTGCATTAACTGTTTCTCGGGCCCAGGTACTTCCATATCGAAACTTTTGACCTGAAAATAACAACGCTATCATGGTTAAACATGGTAATTCATTTACAAGGTGGTATGGTTTGGCAATCGTGTTATTTAAGAATCTGATCTAACAATAGTTGTAACAAACGATGTTTTAAACGGAAAGGTAGCAATTGGCAGAAGAAGGCAATTATTGGTATTGGCAATTTAGCAATTGGTTGTTTTAACTGACAGGTTGGCTGGAAAAAGGGCTACCCCAAACTTATTGCATTGACCATCGTTTAGTGTCATGGGAACGTTGCAATGTGTTGTTTTCGTTTCAAAGCCTCGGTAGAATACCTGGAACATATCCGGAGTAGTTTGGAATAAGTCCTTTCTCCGCGTGAAATATCCGTTGTGCCGGTAAACGTTCTCGAAAGACCTGCTGACGATATCGGTCCAAATCTTCCTTGTCATGCCACACACCCTGACTAGGATCAGGAGTGAACCAGCGATACATGTCACGACACCATGGTGTCAATTGTCGAAAGTTGAGCGTGATCAACTGTGAAGAAAAACAAACAACTCGGATAAGATATTGAACACGTCTTTAAAATAGGCGATGTATTACAACAGTAACAAAGGGAAGGGCCAAATTGTTCATGCTAAGTGGTGCTATAGCCAAATTTCTGCAAGCATGTGGAAATTAAAGTCCGCGAACGTAAACGAGAAAAAAGTTGCTGATCTTTGATGCTAACAATAGTTTTTTGTCTGAGCAAAGAAATTAGAAAAGTTTTGCCATCAAAAGTTTGAGGAAATGCTACAAACAACCACAGACCAAAACAGGCATAGAGATGCATGGTTATGTCATTATAGGTATGAAGATTCAAAACAAAAAGGTACAATATTTTTTCTTTTAGGAGACAGGTGTATAACGCGGCAATTAAGCTGCTTGAGTTTTCAATGCCTTATTGTCACAATGCTTCAAGCAAAATATTCACGAATAAAGGTGTAAATGCATTTTTAAGCACTGACTGACCTTTTTATGTTTGTTGATTGGTGGCATTGTTTTGTAGCCCGGTGGGGCAGTCTTGGCTCTTGGGGACCTCGGAGAGGATTCTTGAGATGAGGTGTTGGACCCCCGCGGACTCTCGCGTTGAAATCCTGTATTCGGTCGAGTAGTCAAGTTGAGGTTCCCCATGAGGGGGTAGTCATATCTACAACAAACATACCCTTCTGAAAATTTACAGTGGACTTTCGCCGTTCGACAGCGAGGCAAAGCTTTGACGCAATGTTGACAGAGTTTTTAGTATTTCAGCTAAACATAAGTTACATTGCAAGAGTATCCAATAGTTTATAATCCTTTAAGACAACTTTGGTGTGGTTCAAACCAGGGATTGTGGCAATAAATGCTGACAATTTAATCCGTACTCCAACATCCCATTGTCCAGCTTGTCGAAGAGCTCGCACCGCGTAGGGTTAACAGCCCGTTTGTAATAAACGTCTTAGGCAACAATCAACGCCAGTCTAAAGCAAACGTACCAAGTGGCCCCGAAGTGCTGTTAAGGATTAACTAGCCAACTTAAACAACCCTTTGCGGCGCATAGTCAGGTTTTATATTGAAACGAATTATAAAAAAGATACTGATATGAACAGCATTCCTAATTTAGTGGCTAGATGGCGACATTACATATATATATTAAACCTAATAGTTTTAGTTGACTAAAACACCCCCCCCCCCAAAAAAAAAAAACAAACAAACAAACAAACAATTTGACAGTAATGCAAAAATAATGTGTATTTAATTATCATTGCACATTGAAACAAAAGTCCGGTCATAGTATAGGAGGTAATACAACTGACCATAAACTACCTACATATGCAACCTTAAACTAATCTATTTTCATACACGAGGTAAACGATACAAAACAATAAGTTTCCAATCGTTTTATTGCTAACAACAGGATATACTCCATGTCTGGTTAAAGTGTTAATTAAATTATACAACTTTCTATTTTGTTGAATAGACGAGGTTTTCACTAATTATGCCACAACATAAATACAAATTATTAAGACGTAAAGGCTTGACACGATTATTTTGATAGGTGCAAACATAATAATTAACTGACTTTCCGTCCTTGCTTTTGTAGAGCGGACTTGTAGTGACGTGAATGCTTTGCGATCCATAAGGATGTCCGGGCGTGTTGTAGTTTGGCATGACGATTTATACCCACATAAAAAAACTAACCTGAAACAGCAACAATAACTGAATTTAACATGTTTAACGGCAGCCCAAATCTTGTCAAACTTGTTTTGGTACATTTGCTAGCATCTCGCAACTGAACATATCACTATGCGGAACAGAAAAGAATCAACATGGTACCTGACAGCTTGCTAAATGGTGAATGCGTGTTGACAAAACAGCAGCTGAAAGCAAACGACTTACAAAGAACTGTAAGAACGCTTTGTCAGAGCGGGATCAGTGAAACAAGAGAAAGTTCCGACGACACACAAGCGACGTTTTTCAGGCGGTTCACGGTCGGTTAACGTGACGGCGGACAAGCCAGATTTGTGTGTATACACGGGACCAAAGCAGTTGCCACAAATAATAAGAGGTAATTTCGCGTATTGAGACAAGCAACCCGATGTGTTGTTTCGGCATGAAAAAAGCATGTCAAGGCATATGTTCGAACGCAAACGCTGCTCGTGTGGCAGCATTGTCCTGCCGGTATTCACAGCTTCGGTTACCTGGGTGACGACTAGATCCAGCCCTTGTAAGCGGTTTCAGGTGTCACACTCCATAGCGCCTCTAGTGAAAGGTATTGCGTGACTGGTCCATTGAGCGAAACTCGTACGGAAAACAATAAGGTTGTGAATGATACCCTTGCTGTTTGGCGGCAAAGGTCGATTAACAAGCCCGGTTTTCAGGAGTTTGTTAAGGATGCTTATACTGGAAGACAGGCGTAAAAATAGCTTTTTGACTTGCAACGACTTATAATCTGATTGGAGTGTCAACTGCGATGATCTTTGATTAATTTGAGGTCGACATTTTTAACCCACAACTCAACAAGCGAAACAGGATATCTTTGCGTGGATTTACGTCCACTGATTTTAACCGACTTTCCCAATGATTTCGTACGCTCAAAACTCCCTTTGCAACTTACTGAAATGAGTAATTCACAAACGGTGTTTGCCACGTGATTTAAATTTCGTAAATGTCGTATTATTATGGTTATGATGGAAATCCACAGTATGGGAAAATAACAATCAACTCGGGGCCCAAGTGATTTATTTGTTTAAATACAAGGTACACACGGACGAGACACTCAAAAAACGCAAATAGGAAAGATCATGAAAACTGTGTTGTTATAACGGACACACGGCTTCAGTACATTCTGAAAAAAGTGATAACACAAAAAGATGGGCACAAGGTCTAAAACGCAAACGAAAGTAGCACCAGATCCAAGACAAACTGTACTGTTTCCATACTTTGTTACGAATGGCCATATATGAACAACAAACATGGTTGATAATACTTAGTGGTGCTTTTATCAAACGACAAATTTTAAGCAAATACTACAGTGCGGGTGTATGAAAACGGCGTAACCTCAGTGTTTACTGGCATTTCGGAACGCCTGCAACTGCGACAAATAAACTGATTCTGCGCGACTTTATGAATGGATAGACACGATTCTCTTGATAAAAAATGCGGCATGTCGTCAAACAGTACCTAACAAGCGGCGGAAAAATGTTCACACTATGTACACTGTACAGAGGTGGCGGTACGTCGGGTGAGCGCTGTGTGCGACGTCGTCCCACTTAAATAACAAATGTTGCAACGGGACAAGACATCACAGTGACCGTACTGCGCACGTGTGGGAAACGTTGAGTGTGTGTAGAAGTTGTAATCTTACTGCCCCTGCTGAATACAGTGGTCGACAGAACTTGCTGAGTCACCCGGCGGTAAAGGTTGACATTTGAAAGCGGGGCGAACAGTTTTCGCAGTGTCATGGCTCGACGTGCAGTACAAAAACACAGAACTCGGATTGGAAGTTTTTGTGGCGTAAAATCAGATTTGTTAAATCGTTTTATTGGCTTGTTTAGTTCGCAATTTTAAAGGTAAGCTCAAAGTTAGTTCACCAACAGACTGTCAAAGCCTGTGAGGGGACAAATGACGCAACTAGTCGAGACAACGGTTTGTTACAGACATTTTATCACACACAGCAGTCACGTGACAAACAAAGCTTAAGAGCCAGCGACGTAGGCAAGTTCAACACAAAGAAAGCACCAGAACTTACAAAAAACACAAGCGCAAAATAAGACGTACATCGCGACCTAGCGATATCCAAGTGGCTGATTGGGAATAGCAGCTGCCGATCTTCCTCCAGTGAGTAAACCGTCGTATGCTTTTGATATGACTTACAGATGCCGCTAAAAACATGCGGGGTTTATATATCTATGTTTTCACGTTTATGTTGTGGTGTGAGTTTGACTATATCTGCACGAGGCAAATACAACACCAGCGAAAGGACACGGTCAGTTTTGATGACTTTCTGTCCGGCGTTTCAAACAGACGCCATAAAACCAAAGTCGGCGCTAGATGGCGCACCGTTCCCGTCTCCGTCCTTTGCTTCGAAGCGTTTTGCTTCCTGTTGCATGCTTTCTTTAATCTTCAAGATGGCGGCCGACTCGTTGTGATCCTGTGCGCGCGTCAGTTGGATGAAGCGGTTAATTGAAAGCAAGTCAGCAGGGTCGAACGAGCGATGATTAGCGGCGGTTATTTTGAAAATACCCGGTAGCCACCCGAAGACGAATTTTGTCACGCCCAATGCGGCGACATGGAGCATCAGCAAAGGCAAGACGACAGGCAGGCAGACAGTCGCACAACGAAAAGATATGCAAAAACAACAACAAACAGAGTCGGGTTAGGTTTTGAAAGGACGGTTAGTGTTATTAGTACCAAAGTATCAAACAGCCTAGTACGAATTTAAACGATATAATATGTATGTAGGTCTTTGGTTCATTTTTTTATTTGACGTGCCATGGAGTTCCATATGTTAAAAGTGGCTTATGAAGGAGAACCATGCATTTCAGTCTCTTTTAAATGCCATAAATAGCTCCGCGATCGTCAACGAATGCTGTCGCGCGGTTAAGTTGACTGAACATGCGTTTACGCACACTTATGTAGAGCAGGCAAACGCAGCAAGCAGGGTTAGCAAGAGACGGAAAGTTGAGGCTATTTTCTCACTGGTGATTAGACCACTCTTACCAGTTGACTTGGAAATTTATTTCAACGACAAAAATGGGACTTAACAACATCATAGGCGAGAATTCGTTATGATACAAACAATATTTTGGTATGTACATCAGCGAATAAATAGTAAAATAGGGATACAGTAAGTAGTACCAGTAAATTACTCTAATCTCTGAACGTCACGTGTGCTTAAGCCTTGTTTAGCTTAAATCCTTCACATTGTTAAGTTATGTTGTGTTATTTTGACTTACGAAGAATTAGAAAAAGATAAACAGCACTAGCCAACAAGCAGAAATAATCCTCACGATTTAAACATGTCAACGATTTCAGTATGTACAAGTACCATAATCAAAACTAGCACGTTGGTAGGTTTGGCCAGTTACCCGAACACCTTTGTCCCATTTGAGCATTTTCTGGTCACCTCTCGGGTGGGTATAGGTACAGTATAATCGATCTTATGTACTAATCGAAGACTACGTCATCACATAGTGACGTCAAATTATCGCACGCACGAGGCATAATTCACTGGGATCAAAACGAACCCATGGGCGGATTGTTACTCACGTTCTCATTAAAACTTGACACCATAAACGAGCCGTCATCGCCCTCTTGTGGCGTGTGTGGTGTTCCACCTGGTCCACCAGGTGGCCCCATTTGCGGCGGAGCACCAGGGACGCTCATGTTGTTCATAGGCATGTTGTTACTGGGCGAGCTCTGTGTAAAGAACCAATGGTTACTGAATGCACAAACTTCATTTAGCTTCTAAACCACACTGTTCGTTGGTTGTAACTTTAGCTTGGAAGTATCAGTTTGGAAAATGTAATTGCAAAAAAGCATTGTATATTATAGTCTTATCGGAAAGTTGTGTGTTCAATGTTAAGGTATTCAAACCTTGGGCATTCCTTCCATCATGGACGAGTCTGGTCCGGATCCGTTCATTCCATTCAAGGGTTGGGCCATGTTGGGAGTTGACACCGATAATGGTGGACCGCCTGACATGGGGATAGAGGTCGGTGGAAGAGATCCGTCCTGGCCGACAGGATACTACAAAGAAAACGATTGCTAAAATACTCGAAACGTGCCTGTCAAATGATTACATAGTGGCGAGATTTTCTTCCGTGCAAGCGCAGCTATACTTTACTCTACAAAAGCAATTGTGGAATTCGCAGCGAGAAAAGAGTTTTTTGGTTATCTCAACCGGTTTGGATAAGGATTGACCTAGTTAAAAGGTAAGTGTGTGCAATCGCTAAAAAATATAAACACATACCGCGGAGGACATTTGCGGGTGAGGAATCGGTTTTCCCATAAAATCTGGGTTCATTTGATCTGAAAAACAACAAAAGGTTCAAGTATAACTACCAAAAAACTAGAACGAATTACCGTAATTAACCGAAAGTGATTATTTCAAATACAAGTAGAAGTTTGATTCTAATACTGTGTTGTAAGTCATGCAATTCGGCAGTTTGCAAAGACAATTAATAAGCTACTTGTTTGACAATGGCAGTGCCAATCAAATGAGTACAACAAGGATTCGCGCGATCAATGAAAAATTCGTAGCAGCATGCTTGTGTTACAGTCAGTCAGTTACTAAGCAACGGTCATGCACACTGTGTACACATATGTCTCAAGTGCTGCCAGTGAACAGATTTTGCGACAACCACTACGCGGGCTAGGTTATTTTTTTGTGCGGTGCAGCCGACAGTAAGTATACTGCATCACCTGGGTTCTTGGGGTCATGGACCGGGGGAAATCGGCTCGGATGGGGGCCGGGGTGCATACCCGGTCGGGGGCCTGTGGTGGGGCACAAGAAGTTAAGTTTGGACTACGGGCGGAAACGGCTTAGATGACATGCAAAACTTAAACTTCGTCCTGACTTTACTGGAAAACTGTTACTATTCATTAAAACATTAAAAGCCGAAAAACGG
>NW_027649089.1:0-14413 GCF_965637545.1 Phallusia mammillata
GCCGCTTCTTGGTCTTGTCGGCCGGCGCGGCCTTCTTCACTGCCTTCTTGGTGCCTTTGCTAGCTGCCATGCTGCTGCTCACTGAATTTCTTTCGAAAGGAAACGAACTGAGCGGCTCTCCGGCCACCGCGGGCATTTATAGGCGCTCCATGCAAATGAGGCGTCCGTCCTCCCGACGAGCGGCGCTCCCGGGAGCAAAAGGAAACAATGGCCCCTTGTGGTCGAGTCGTGATCCGAGCGTGATCGGAGTGCGAGAGAATTTCGACAAAGGCGAGAGCTATAAAAGGAGAAGGGCGGCGAGTGGCAGGCATTCGACCTTGTTTGGTTTGTCATTCGCTCAGCTAAGCAGGCAAACAATCAGCAGTCAGCAATATGTCAGGACGTGGTAAAGGTGGCGGTAAGTCCAAGGCAAAGCCCAAAAGCCGATCGTCGCGCGCTGGACTGCAGTTCCCGGTCGGTCGTGTGCACAGGCTTCTGCGCAACGGCAACTACTCGGACCGGGTGGGAGCTGGCGCGCCCGTGTATCTGGCCGCGGTGCTTGAATACCTTAGCGCCGAGGTTCTCGAGTTGGCCGGCAACGCAGCCCGCGACAACAAGAAGACCCGCATCATCCCGCGCCACCTGCAGTTGGCCATCCGCAACGACGAGGAGCTGAACAAGCTGCTCAGCGGAGTCACCGTTGCGCAGGGCGGCGTCCTGCCCAATATCCAGGCCGTCCTTCTGCCAAAGAAGACCTCCAAGAAAGCCTAAATCGTCGCCCCTGTCTCGTACGTGGTGCAAACCGAAAAACGGCTCTTTTCAGAGCCACCCGAATTTTTCGCAAAAGAGATTTCAAGATGGCCGCCCCCCCCCCCCGCTGCGGCCCGGGACCGTGCATTGCTCGCCCCGAACGAATGTCTTCCTTGTAGCCTTTGCCCAATTTTTGCGATGGCAAACTATTTCGACCAATTGAAACCGCATTCCAATTTCACAACACAGCCCTACATGACGTCACTGTGCACCCTGTTGCCTTTGTCGTCGAGTTCGACCAGGGCTCCGGCTCCGGGCGAAACGAGCCTTTAATGTGCGTCATTCATGCTCCAGCGAGCAACTGTCCTCGCGCAATTGAATTTCACCCAACGAAACGAAATGCCATTTCGAAACACGGCAAAAGAGACTAGCCGGCGGCGGCCATGTTCCTGTTTTTGCCGCGCACATCGCAGGCAAGCGTACTTACTTACGCCGTAAAAAAATGGCACGACGCGCCGGCCCCCGAAACAAGTCAAGTATCTCTTTCGCAAGGGTTTAGGTGGCTCTGAAAAGAGCCGTTTTGGTTGTTGGTGTGCCGCTTCTTACGCGCGCTCCCCGCGGATGCGGCGTGCGAGCTGGATGTCCTTTGGCATGATGGTGACGCGCTTGGCGTGGATCGCGCACAAGTTGGTGTCCTCGAAGAGGCCGACCAGGTAGGCCTCGCTGGCCTCCTGCAGAGCCATCACGGCGCTGCTCTGGAAGCGCAGGTCGGTCTTGAAGTCCTGAGCGATCTCGCGCACCAGCCGCTGGAAGGGCAGCTTGCGGATGAGAAGCTCGGTCGACTTCTGGTAACGCCTGATCTCACGGAGGGCCACAGTTCCTGGCCTGTACCGATGGGGCTTCTTCACGCCCCCGGTAGCCGGCGCGCTCTTGCGAGCGGCCTTGGTGGCCAGTTGCTTACGTGGCGCCTTGCCTCCGGTCGACTTGCGAGCTGTTTGCTTGGTACGTGCCATTCTACTCTGTCTCGTTGCTACCGCGCCGGCTGCTGCTGTCAGACTGATGAGCCGAAAGCTTTCGGTGGGACTTTTATACCTTCGGGGACTCGCGCCCATTGGTTTGCCAAATTCCGACTCGGCCAATCAGCGCTTTGATCTCGCCGCACCGGCCAAGCGGCCGGCCGCGAAACGAGTGTATTTCTGCGCAAAAACGAGCGCCGCCAAGGCCCCGGGCCTGGCCTAGCCTAGCCGCCCCTTCTCGCAAAATTCTCTCCCGCCAAGTATGGGTGGCCCTGAAAAGGGCCGATTTTGTTGTTGTTGCCGCTTGTGACAAGTCCGAAAGGTGCTGGCAGCCTAGCCTCCGAAGCCGTACAGGGTGCGTCCCTGGCGTTTCAGGGCGTAGACGACGTCCAATGCCGTGACCGTCTTCCTCTTGGCGTGCTCGGTGTAGGTGACAGCGTCGCGGATCACGTTCTCGAGGAAGACCTTGAGCACGCCGCGAGTCTCCTCGTAGATGAGACCCGAAATTCGCTTGACTCCGCCACGGCGGGCAAGACGCCTGATCGCAGGCTTGGTAATGCCCTGGATGTTGTCACGCAGCACCTTCCTGTGCCTCTTCGCGCCTCCCTTTCCCAATCCTTTGCCACCTTTGCCGCGTCCTGACATGATGACGATAACGTTGTTGTTTCCGTTGTGGTGCGTCTCCAGGCCCGCCTCCGGCTTATAAAGTATGAAAACGAACGTAAGCGAAGCGAATATGCACAATATGTCCGCATTCGGCGCAGCGGAGCCATGGCTCGGCAACGAATGGTAGGAATTTCAGTTTCGAAAGGCTAAGTGCGACTGGCGCGCGCAAAACACGAGTTGTTTTTCCCTTTGCGAAAGTGTGGGTGGCCCTGAAAAGAGCCGTTTTTGTTGCGCGCGGAAAATCTACCGCGCTCCGCTCTACTTCTTGGTCGCCTTCTTGGCGGCAGGCTTTTTGGCCTGCTTCTTGGCTGCCGGTTTCTTCGCCTTCACAGCCGTCTTCTTGGGTGACTTCTTAGCCGCCGCAGCCGGGGCCCTTTTCGCTTGCTTGGCCGCCTTCTTGGGTGACGACTTCTTGCCCGCCGCCGCCTTCTTGGCAGGCGCTTTTTTGGCGGCCGGCTTCTTTTTCGGGGACTTCTTCGCGTCCTTCTTGGCTGCGGCCGCCTTGGGCTTGTCCGCCTTCTTGCCGGCTGCTGCCTTGGGCTTCTTCTTCTTCTTGCCCTCGCCGGCCTGCGGCTTCACGAGCTTGAAGGAGCCGGACGCGCCGGTGCCCTTGGTGCGTGCCAACTGGCCCTTTTCGGCAAGGCGCCGCAGCGCCAGCTTGATATGGCTGTCGGCCGAGTCACCCACCTTGTAGTTGGCCTTGATGTACTTGGCGATCGCCTGGCGCGACGAGCCGCCCCTCTCCTTCAGCTGCGCGATGGCAGCGCTGATCATCTCCTGGTATGTGGGGTGCGCCTTGGGCGCGGCCGCCTTCTTGCTGGCCTGCTTCTTTCCTGCGCTCTTCGCGTCGGACATTTTGATTTCTGCTAGTGACTGACTGACTGACTGACAAAGAAATGACGTTTGCCGGTCGAGCGGCTTCGACGCGTATTTGTACGGCGTGTCCGCACTAACGCGAAACGACGTTTCGGAAAGCCCGCCGACGGTGCGGGTGCAACTTGCTGTTTGTGCTTGAATCGCCTAAACGCGGGCCTGCCCAAGCGCGGCCCCAGGTCGCTCGGCGTCGGCCTGTGCCCTGTCGAGGAGCGTAGCGCTCAGGGCGCACGCCAGCGCAATTGCAGACCGGCACCGCGCCGCCGCGCTCCACGGGGGGCTCAGGAGCGAGGCGGCAAGGTGTGCGGTGCGCCCGGTCGAGTGCAGGCGTGGCCTTCACGCGGGCGTGGGCCCGGGTGGGACGGATTCAGGCGATTTCTCTTGTCGAAAACGCAAGTCCCAGGTGGCCCGGAGCTCGTGGCACCGGGCACTGTCCGGTGCGGTGGTGCGGGTCGAAGTGGTGGGGCCGCCAAGGCCGCGGGTTAGTACAGGTTGGGCCCGGCGCGTGCGCAGCAGGGGTCACGCCGCTGGTCGGGCCACCAGAGCGAAAGAGAGAGGGCCGAAAGTGAGACAGCACGCGTGTTTGGTTGTTTGGTTGTTTGCCTTGGCCCTTGGCCTCGCGCCCGTTGATTGCGTTTTGTCGACGCATTTGCACGGGTTCGGCTCGTCGGTGGGGCGGGTGGCGCCTGACGGTTGTCGTTAGTTCGCCGGTCGGCTTGCTGCACCACGTTTCAGTATTTTGTTTCGCCAGTTTGCGCGGCTTTTGCGGTTCGATGCGCGCGTGGGTATTGGCAGGAGGCGAAATCGTGCGGCGCACGTAAAGCCGAGCGCGCGGTGTTGCCGCTTTGTCCATCTTTTCCTATTTCTCTGGCTTGCGGCAGGTTATGACGCACTTGTGTTCCTTTTAATGGCTGTAAAATCGTTCGCGGTCTGGGGTTTTTCCCTCGGGCTACTGGTTGAGTTTCGGTTCGGCGAGGTCGGGTCGTTTTTTTTCCGAGTGGCAGCGGAACTGAACTGGGCTGGCAACGGCGCAGTTTTGGGGGCATTGAAAACAAACAGTGTTTGCCTGTCGACTCGACTCGCGAAAAAGCGGCTAGATCGAGGGTGGTCCCAACGCTGAAGTGGCCAACACAAAAAGCAAAGTGCGCTTTGCCGTGGCGGCGGTACATTGTGCGCAACGACATTTTTTGGTTTTTGTTTTTTCTTGTTGGCACGGAGCAAAATGAGAAGGGAAAAAAAAGCAAAAAAACAGAAACGACAAGAAAGTCGGCAAAGCAGGCCTTTCGGCGCTCGCGATTGATTCTCTCCCTGAACGATCGGGTGGCTCTGAAAAGAGCCGTTTTGGTTGGCGGCGGCGGCGGCGCTCGCTGAGGATGAGGCCCCCCGCGGCGGCGCTTGCTGCTGGTGGTGGTGGCTTGCTTACTTGGAGCTGGTGTACTTGGTGACGGCCTTGGTGCCTTCGGACACCGCGTGCTTGGCCAATTCGCCGGGCAGGAGCAGACGGACCGAGGTCTGGATCTCGCGGCTGCTGATGGTCGACCGCTTGTTGTAGAGCGACAGGCGCGACGCCTCGCCGGCGATGCGCTCGAACACGTCGTTGACGAACGAGTTCATGATGCCCATCGCCCGGCTCGAGATGCCGGTGTCGGGGTGCACCTGCTTCAACACCTTGTAAATGTAGATGCTGAAGGTCTCGCGTCTGCGCTTTCGCCGCTTCTTGGTCTTGTCGGCCGGCGCGGCCTTCTTCACTGCCTTCTTGGTGCCTTTGCTAGCTGCCATGCTGCTGCTCACTGAATTTCTTTCGAAAGGAAACGAACTGAGCGGCTCTCCGGCCACCGCGGGCATTTATAGGCGCTCCATGCAAATGAGGCGTCCGTCCTCCCGACGAGCGGCGCTCCCGGGAGCAAAAGGAAACAATGGCCCCTTGTGGTCGAGTCGTGATCCGAGCGTGATCGGAGTGCGAGAGAATTTCGACAAAGGCGAGAGCTATAAAAGGAGAAGGGCGGCGAGTGGCAGGCATTCGACCTTGTTTGGTTTGTCATTCGCTCAGCTAAGCAGGCAAACAATCAGCAGTCAGCAATATGTCAGGACGTGGTAAAGGTGGCGGTAAGTCCAAGGCAAAGCCCAAAAGCCGATCGTCGCGCGCTGGACTGCAGTTCCCGGTCGGTCGTGTGCACAGGCTTCTGCGCAACGGCAACTACTCGGACCGGGTGGGAGCTGGCGCGCCCGTGTATCTGGCCGCGGTGCTTGAATACCTTAGCGCCGAGGTTCTCGAGTTGGCCGGCAACGCAGCCCGCGACAACAAGAAGACCCGCATCATCCCGCGCCACCTGCAGTTGGCCATCCGCAACGACGAGGAGCTGAACAAGCTGCTCAGCGGAGTCACCGTTGCGCAGGGCGGCGTCCTGCCCAATATCCAGGCCGTCCTTCTGCCAAAGAAGACCTCCAAGAAAGCCTAAATCGTCGCCCCTGTCTCGTACGTGGTGCAAACCGAAAAACGGCTCTTTTCAGAGCCACCCGAATTTTTCGCAAAAGAGATTTCAAGATGGCCGCCCCCCCCCCCCGCTGCGGCCCGGGACCGTGCATTGCTCGCCCCGAACGAATGTCTTCCTTGTAGCCTTTGCCCAATTTTTGCGATGGCAAACTATTTCGACCAATTGAAACCGCATTCCAATTTCACAACACAGCCCTACATGACGTCACTGTGCACCCTGTTGCCTTTGTCGTCGAGTTCGACCAGGGCTCCGGCTCCGGGCGAAACGAGCCTTTAATGTGCGTCATTCATGCTCCAGCGAGCAACTGTCCTCGCGCAATTGAATTTCACCCAACGAAACGAAATGCCATTTCGAAACACGGCAAAAGAGACTAGCCGGCGGCGGCCATGTTCCTGTTTTTGCCGCGCACATCGCAGGCAAGCGTACTTACTTACGCCGTAAAAAAATGGCACGACGCGCCGGCCCCCGAAACAAGTCAAGTATCTCTTTCGCAAGGGTTTAGGTGGCTCTGAAAAGAGCCGTTTTGGTTGTTGGTGTGCCGCTTCTTACGCGCGCTCCCCGCGGATGCGGCGTGCGAGCTGGATGTCCTTTGGCATGATGGTGACGCGCTTGGCGTGGATCGCGCACAAGTTGGTGTCCTCGAAGAGGCCGACCAGGTAGGCCTCGCTGGCCTCCTGCAGAGCCATCACGGCGCTGCTCTGGAAGCGCAGGTCGGTCTTGAAGTCCTGAGCGATCTCGCGCACCAGCCGCTGGAAGGGCAGCTTGCGGATGAGAAGCTCGGTCGACTTCTGGTAACGCCTGATCTCACGGAGGGCCACAGTTCCTGGCCTGTACCGATGGGGCTTCTTCACGCCCCCGGTAGCCGGCGCGCTCTTGCGAGCGGCCTTGGTGGCCAGTTGCTTACGTGGCGCCTTGCCTCCGGTCGACTTGCGAGCTGTTTGCTTGGTACGTGCCATTCTACTCTGTCTCGTTGCTACCGCGCCGGCTGCTGCTGTCAGACTGATGAGCCGAAAGCTTTCGGTGGGACTTTTATACCTTCGGGGACTCGCGCCCATTGGTTTGCCAAATTCCGACTCGGCCAATCAGCGCTTTGATCTCGCCGCACCGGCCAAGCGGCCGGCCGCGAAACGAGTGTATTTCTGCGCAAAAACGAGCGCCGCCAAGGCCCCGGGCCTGGCCTAGCCTAGCCGCCCCTTCTCGCAAAATTCTCTCCCGCCAAGTATGGGTGGCCCTGAAAAGGGCCGATTTTGTTGTTGTTGCCGCTTGTGACAAGTCCGAAAGGTGCTGGCAGCCTAGCCTCCGAAGCCGTACAGGGTGCGTCCCTGGCGTTTCAGGGCGTAGACGACGTCCAATGCCGTGACCGTCTTCCTCTTGGCGTGCTCGGTGTAGGTGACAGCGTCGCGGATCACGTTCTCGAGGAAGACCTTGAGCACGCCGCGAGTCTCCTCGTAGATGAGACCCGAAATTCGCTTGACTCCGCCACGGCGGGCAAGACGCCTGATCGCAGGCTTGGTAATGCCCTGGATGTTGTCACGCAGCACCTTCCTGTGCCTCTTCGCGCCTCCCTTTCCCAATCCTTTGCCACCTTTTTTTTTTTTTTTTTTTTTTTTTTATTCGAGCGCTTAACTCGCTACGAAAAAAAGAAACACGATACAAGAACAAAATACATCAACAAAAAAAGGGAGAGACAGAGAATTAATAGTTTACAAGTGTGGGTGGGTACAATAGGTGGTTGTTTAACGTATCTTTCTGTATAGATTAAGAAGGGTATAAATTAGAATAGTGTGCGCGCGTAGTGTAACTTGAGGGGAATAAAGGAAAAAAAAATAATAATAATAATAAATAAATAAATAAATGAATAAATAAATAAATAAATGAATAAATAAATAAATAAATAAATAAAAGATACGAAGAAAGGTCAGATACATGGAAGTCGTACACACAGCAACGAAGTAAACAAAGACGATAGAAAAATAAAGAAAGGGGGAATTTTAAAGCTAGAAATAGTAGTAGCGGCGTAAAGTAAACAAAGACAATAGAAAACATACGAGGGGAAATTTAAGGATAGAAATAGTGGCTACGGCGTAAAGTAAACAAAGACAATAGAAAACTTACGAGGGGAATTTTAAAGATAGAACTAGTGGATACAGCGAAAGGTAAACAACGACAATAGAAAACATACGATGAGATTTTAAATATAGAGATAGTAAATAGGGCGAAAAGTAAACAAACACAATAGAGATCATACAAGGGGATATTTTTACGCAAAGAGGAATGTAAACAAAGGCGGTAGAATTCTAACGAAAATACGGGGATATTTTTTTAATTTAACACGAAAGGAAGAAACACAGAGGCAGTACATAACGAGGCTGTTTTACGTGTGCAAACAGGAGAAAAAACACATTCAATCGCAGAGAAGTGCCCAAAGGCGCAAAAATACACAAAGGCTCAAAACAACTACACAAAGTGGAGATAGGCGTAGCATAATTTCTTGTTATACAAAGTGTTACACGCAATAGAAGGGATAAGAGTCTTGTTTTTATCTAAATGGGAGGACAAAAAGCCGTATGGTATATTTACACGCGGATTTGCAAAAACACGTAAAGAATAGATTTATGCAAAATGAATTTTTGGGATACGCAATATAAATACAATAAATAGTGCATGAAACTCGTGTTGAAGCACAGTAAAGGTTCTGGGGCTTGGCGCGACAGCTAATTCTTTATTATTTTATATTTTTATCAAATTGATAGCTTTAACGGCGTTGGCCATGACCTCCAAGTGGATAGAGTTTGGCCTGTTCCGCTGGATAGAAAGTTTAGAGTGTAAAGAGCGGATTAGGGATCGGGCTAGGTCTTTGTCAAGTGTGGGGCTGATGGAGTGGGTTTCGGCTTTTATTTTGTTACGGGTTTTCCATATCGCATGGGAGAGGGTTGAATTCAGTAGGGATATAAGTGTGTGTTCGGATGCTGAAGGGTGGTCGGGTTTAATAAATTCATAGTGGGAGGGGGTGTCAAAGTAGGTGGTTGGATTTCCGGTTGTTTTGGTGAAGATTTTTTTTGCAAGGGTGAGGAGGCTTTGTATTTGGGGGCAGGTGTGGAAAAGGTGGTCGTAGGTTTCGAAATGGGTGTTGCAAAGGTAGCAGTTTGTGTCCTTGTCAAGAAAGAATATGGTGAATTTACAGTGTAGGGGTAGGGTTTTTTGTTTGAGTCGGTAGTTGAAGGTTTTAATGTAGTTGGGGTGAATTGGGTGGTGGATGAGGGACCAATCGGTGGGATTCGTGGGGTCGGGGTCAGGGTTGACTAATCTAGTGTAGAGTGGTTTGGATTTTGGGGATAACAGTTCGGATTGTGTTGGGTTCAGTTTTGCAAGTAGCGACAAGGTGGTCTGGTAAAAGGGGGAAGGTTTGTTTGAGTGGGGAAGGTAGTTTCTGGTGCGGAGGTTAAAAAGTCTGGAGATGGGGTGTCCAACGTGGTACTCGAGTAGGGAAAGCTGGGGTGTTGTCGGGGTATCAAAAATTCTGTGCAAGAGGTATTTCCGTAGGGGTGCAAGAAAAAAAATGTCTGTGTATAAGGGAATGTTGGCGACGTCGTAACCACCAAGGTCACGACGTGCGGATAGGGTTTTTATTGGGAGGGGAGGATTTGGGTAGGCTGAAATGAAGTCTACCACAATGCCATCGACTGTTTCTCGCTGCGTGGGTGGAAGTGGGTAGGTTCGTGCCAGGTATGAGAGTTTGGGGAGAAGCAGGGTTTTGGTTAAAATGCTCTTGGCGTCGTAGGTGAGGAAAGGGTGTTTGAGGGACGTGGAGGTTTCTTTAAGGGAGCAGATGGCGTTTCTCCATGCTGCGGTGATGGATTTGGGGTGGCCGATGGGAATGTTGAGAGGGGTGATTACAGTCGGGTTCCAGTTGATATCGGGGAGGTTTGGAGAGTTTGGGGGGCAGAGGGTAGCAATCGCCTGGGTTTTGGTGGGGTTTAGGGCTAAGCCGGTAATCAGGGTGAAACGGGATATTAATTGAAAGGATGTTTCTAGGGAATGGGAGCCGGCCACCGCAAGGGTGACGTCGTCCGCAAAGGCGATTGCTTTTGGTGTGTTTCGACAAGGGGCTGGGACAGGTGATATCGAAGGGTGGTTTTGGATGGCAGCGAGTAATGGGTCGATGGCAATCAGGAAGAGGGTCAAGCTCAGCGGGTCGCCTTGCCGGACACCTCTCCTGATCGGGAAGCCCGTTGTGGCAAAACCATTGAGGAGGGTGTGTGAGTAAGCGGTGGTCTGCAGAGAAAGAATGTAATTGACAAAGGTAGGGGGAAAACGTTTTCGGGTAAGTTGTAATTTTAACCAGGTGTAGGAAATGGAGTCAAAGGCTTTTTGGAAGTCGAGCGAAACAAAAAAGGAATCAGAGGAACGGGATGTGGCTTCATGAAATAGGTCGCGGAGGAGGGTTGTGGCGTCGGAGGTGGTCGAATTGGGTTGTGCAAATTGGTTTTGGGAAATTATCTGGGAAAGGAAGGGTTTGATGCGGAGGTTTAGGGTTTTTTGTAGTATTTTTAGGTCGGCGTTCAGGAGGGATATGGGGCGGTAGTTTGTGAGGAGGGATGGGTTGTTCTTCTTGTGGATTAGGGTGAGGTGTCCAAGGTTGAATTCTAAAGGGGTATAGGCGTTGAGGTACGCGTGGTCCAGGGCTTGGGTGAGGTCAGCCCCGATTAGGTCCCAGTAGAGCGAGTAAAACTCGATACTGAGACCGTCGGGACCCGGGGTTTTGCCGTTTGGGAAAAGGGATATGGTATTTTTTATTTCGCTTTTCGATAATGGTTGGGATAGGGATTGGGTTTGGTCTTCCGGTATGGGGTTGAGTGGTTGTTTCAAAAAGATATTGTCCGGGGGTGGGATAGGTTTGTTTTGGTCCGAGTAGAGGTCTGTGAAAAAGCGGTGAGTATGGGAAAGCATTTCCTTGGGTGTGGTTAGGGGAAGTCCAAGGTCGTTTTCCAGTTCGGTTATCGGGGGGTGTCGTTTGGAGGGGAGGAGTTGTGAGTAAAGGGTTTTGTCTGCCATGTGTTTGAAATGGGGGTCAGAAGCGAGGGATTTAATTAGATGGGATCGGGCGGTGTCGAGGTGGAGAGTTGCGAGGGATTTTTTTACAGCAAGGAAGGTTTTGTAGTTTTCAGAGGAAGGGTCGTCGTTGAGGGTTTGCCGAAGGGTGTTAAGTTGGGTCTGGAGGTTGTGGGTATGGGTACGCTGTTCTTGGGCAATTCGTTTTGAGTGGGTTTGGATAAGTTTTTTGAATTTTACTTTAAGGGTCAACCAGAAGTCCAAGGGATTGGGGTGGAATGGGGCAAGGGTTTTCCATACGGGGTAAAGTTGTCGGAGGTGTTTTTGGAAGTGAGGATCGTGAAGGGTGTTGACGTTGTTTTTCCAAGTGCCTCTGCCCCTGGGTGGGGCAGAGACTAGGTTCAGGGTAAGGATTACAAGGTCGTGGTCTGAAAGGGATGTTGGGAGGAAGGTGTGTTGTTTTGGGGTGAGGGCTGGAGATATGTAAATGCGGTCGATTCGGGATTGGGTGTTAGGTGCTCGACGGGTGAATTGGCGTAGGGTGGGGTGGAGTAACCGAAAAGAGTCCTGCAGGTGAAAGGTTGTTAGAAGGTTCTGTAGTGTTTTATTAGGAGGGTGGGTATGGCTGGGGGGATATCTGTCAAGAGAGGGGTTTTCTACACAGTTGAAGTCGCCGGTTAGGATGATAGGGTGGGGTGAATTAATGTAAGGGTATAGTGAGTCGAAAAAGGTGTTGCGGGCTTGATGATTTTTACTGCCGGAGGGTGCATAAATGTTTACGATATGGATGGTGTGGGTTCGGGTAGATATGTCGGTCGTAATAATACGACCGGTGGAGTCAGAAATAGAATTTAGAATGGAAATACTAGAGGAGTTTAGAAGAACTGCGACACCGCCGCTGGCTGAGCCTTTGTGCGGTGCCGAGTTTAAGAGGATGGGGCCGGAAGTCCATTCGGACTTCCACAGGGATTCGGTTTGGGGGGTAGAGTGGGTTTCTTGGAGGCAAAAAAGGTCAAAGTTTAAAGAGGACAGATGACGGAACAGGGCGTGGCGTTTGGAGGCCTGGCCTATGCCGTTTACATTCAGCGTACAGATTTTTAGATAACTGGTCGGCGCCATTTTAACGTTTGAATGAAAAGGGGAACAATAAGGTAACACAGTTTTTTTTAAAAAAAGGTGGCGTTAAAATCTGACGGTATGCGAGCTTTGCATGAGCAGAGAATTCGTTCATCGCGCGCTAAATTGTAACAATTTCCGCAAGTGCATTGTATTAGTAGTCTTTTACACTTTTTATTAGTACACTGCGATGGGCTTTTATAGTTCTGTTCTGTGGCGTAAGTGCCACATTTGCACTTAATGTGCATTGTGCCGCACAAACAACGCATGTTTCTACCTTCGTATGCTGTAAGGCAGCAATTTGTCCGGTTCTTCGGCGGTGTCGCTGCTGGTCGTTTCCTCCTCCGGACGATCTTGTATCCTTCCTCCTGTGGGGTGATGATCTCCTCTGGAAGCGATGTGTCCGGAAGGGGGACGACCCCTTCCTCATTTTCTTGGGTAATCCTGGGTGTTGAGGTCGTGGGCGCACTTGGCGCAGGCCCAGGAGAACCGGCTTGCTCAACCATATTTGGGAGCTTCGACCGCGGACTCCTGGGGTTGGTAGTTGGACCACCGACTCGCTCGACCTTTTCAGGGAGCACCTGTCGCGAGGTCAATGGAGGGGCCGACGTTGTTGTCTCCTCCTCGTTGTTCTTCTTCTGACCACCGACTCGCTCGACCTGATCAGGGAGCACCTGTCGCGAGGTCTGGGGAGGGGATGTTGTTGCGATCTCCTCCGTATCCTTCTTCTGACCACCGACTCGCTCGACCTGATCAGGGAGCACCTGTCGCGAGGTCTGGGGAGGGGATGTTGTTGCGATCTCCTCCGTATCCTTCTTCTGACCACCGACTCGCTCAACCTGACCAGGGAGCACCTGTCGCGAGGTCTGGGGAGGGGATGTTGTTCCGATCTCCTCCGGTGCTTCAGCTGGAACATCAGGCTGTTCTTGGGTTTGCTGGGCCTGACGCTCCAGCAGCGACGGGCATTCCTCCTTCTTATGGCCTACGATCTGACAATAGGCACAAGCCCGTGGTTGGCCAGTGTAGAACATTAACACTGACCACTTTCCTAGAAAGATGCTTTCTGGGATGGGGCTTTCCGCGAGAACGGATCTCTTCATAAAGAAAGCCCGTTTCCCCAGAGACTTGCTCATCGGGTCTTTAACTCTGTAAGA
Source organism: Phallusia mammillata (assembly GCF_965637545.1). Classification (NCBI taxonomy): domain Eukaryota; kingdom Metazoa; phylum Chordata; class Ascidiacea; order Phlebobranchia; family Ascidiidae; genus Phallusia; species Phallusia mammillata. The sequence goes on from NW_027649089.1 coordinate 13,102, forward strand.
ACGCTCGACTGGAGCGTACGTTCTGTCCAGATAATCCACGATTTCTCGCATATCAATCCCTGGGGGACAGCGAGACATGACAACCTTCACTAGATTGTCAGCGTAGGCTGTGGCGTAATCCGCCCTTTGGCTGTTGGTCAGGGCGACCGCTAGATCTTTGGCCTTCGCCTCCGTGCTACAATAAAAAGTAACTCGGCCCTTCGGCAGTTGAATGATGCCGTCCAAGTCGGCTCGAAAATTGAACCTGATAGCCCGTAAAACTTCGTAAATCTCCTGTCTTTTCAGGCCAGGGTTAAAGCGGGCTTCCACCTCGACATTTCGGTCGAAAGCGAAAGGCTCTTGACCTTCATTTGCAGTGGTGGCTGTGGGAGCCAAACTCTTCTTTGTGGCGGCAGCGTAGGACATACTGGGCTGCTGTAAAAGCCACAACAAGAACTAGCCTCAAACAAAGAAAAGGCTGCACCAACCGGTGTCAAGTTGCACGAACCCGTGTGAAAGCGGGAAACAGCAACAAGCGGCTTCTCTAAACAAAGAAAACCTTCCTCGAACCGCTTGCAAGCGGACAAGAACAATGAAATTTCTGGGAAAACTTGTAAACAAGTTACCCACATGAAAATAACAAAAGCTGCCTCAAATCCAAAACTGAAAACAAGGCTGCAGGGTAGTCCTGAAAAGGACTCTTTATGTGTGTTCAATTCACCCAGAAAAAAGTGAAGAGAACGGACTATCTAAACAAAAATGTTACAAGAACAAACTCGTCTGGTTAGTAAAAGAATCGAAATCTATCAATAGCCTTTACTGTATCCTGATGATCTGTTCGACGATAACGTTGTTGTTTCCGTTGTGGTGCGTCTCCAGGCCCGCCTCCGGCTTATAAAGTATGAAAACGAACGTAAGCGAAGCGAATATGCACAATATGTCCGCATTCGGCGCAGCGGAGCCATGGCTCGGCAACGAATGGTAGGAATTTCAGTTTCGAAAGGCTAAGTGCGACTGGCGCGCGCAAAACACGAGTTGTTTTTCCCTTTGCGAAAGTGTGGGTGGCCCTGAAAAGAGCCGTTTTTGTTGCGCGCGGAAAATCTACCGCGCTCCGCTCTACTTCTTGGTCGCCTTCTTGGCGGCAGGCTTTTTGGCCTGCTTCTTGGCTGCCGGTTTCTTCGCCTTCACAGCCGTCTTCTTGGGTGACTTCTTAGCCGCCGCAGCCGGGGCCCTTTTCGCTTGCTTGGCCGCCTTCTTGGGTGACGACTTCTTGCCCGCCGCCGCCTTCTTGGCAGGCGCTTTTTTGGCGGCCGGCTTCTTTTTCGGGGACTTC
>NW_027649090.1:0-14399 GCF_965637545.1 Phallusia mammillata
GTTACCTCCAATATTGTATCACAATATTATTCATTTTTAGGGTCTTATACTAAAATGTTAGTTTTATCATGTATATTACCACAAACAGACCCATAAACCACACTGCAGTAGCAGAAAGACCATGAAAAAGTTATAACTTATTAGTGTATTGTAAGCTTGACAAATGTCAAATTCTTCACAATTTTTAACATAGCACAAACAAACATATACATAATGAAACTACACATGGGCATTTCATGGTAAACGAAAATCAAAAAAACAAAACTAATGGTACATGTACTAAAATGATCATTTTGAGATATCACTCATACCTTGTTGTCAATAATCAAGTGATATGCAACATTCAGTGGATCATGTGGAGGTTTGTGAGCCAATGCATGAGTAACCTCCTCTTCTTTAACCCCAAACTTTCTGCAAACCTTTACAAAACCATATGTTACATTACAAATTTGTTTGATGTTACAATCTTACTGAAATTACATGCTGAGTTTTAGAATACATAGTTGAAGTGAAGAAATGCAGCAACATTGCACAAACAAAAAGAGATGGCATTGGTCTACCTCTTGCAGAGCATCTTCATTTACAGCGTTGCTATCTGACCCAGCATCATCTGGAAAGAGGTAGCTAGGCAGATCCACCTTAAACCAGTCGTACTGACGAATTTCAGTAATGGTAGCTCTCTTCATTGGGTTTACCTGCAAAAAATCATGAAAAGTAAAAGTTAACTAGTAAACAACATTAAGTATTTACAAATGAAATGTAGTTTAAGGTTTCTCCAAACAGTCATGGGCATGAATTTTGGTTGTGCTACTATTCAAAAATTAAATTGTAAAGCTTACAACTCCAATTGGTTTTGGATAGCAGTTAAAACACCCGGAGGAATAATATGGGGTACTGCATAACACAAACCAAGTGAAATCAAAGTAGGTTCCCTTCCGGGAAGGGGACCCGTGACAAATCACTTCCAGTTGCAGGAAGTTTATCAGATGACATGAAATATATACTTCCCACATTTACAAAACACATCCAACATTTACTTTACTTACAATTTTGCATTTCCAACAATACAAAACTTTGAAACAAGTATTCAAAACTAAATGCTATTTAAACAAAAATCAATATTTACTTTTAGCATGTGTTGAATCAATTTGGCAGCATTGCAGTCTAGGTATTGAGGAATTTCAAATACTCCACTGCTAATCTTTCTGAACAGGGTTGGAATGTGTTCATCGTCAAACGGCAATGTGCCACAGAGCAGTGCATACAAGATTACACCACAGCTCCATACATCCACTTCAGGTCCAGCATACAGTTTTCCTAAAAGTTCAATGTGTTTTGACAAAACAATTTCAAACAAGGTTTATCCACTCGTAAGTGATTAAAGAACCATTAAACAAATACAAAAAAAAGTTTTACAAAAAACTTACAACACAAAAACAAAGCTGCCAAAACAATTTGTTTAATATACATAAATACATTCCTTGCAGACATTTCAACATTCATTTTAGAACACACTTTTTTAATAAGTCATAGCCAAACCACATCAAAATTACTGACATTTATTTAAAGTAGCTTATATTATGAGGCGTAAATAGAATTCCCTATCTTACCTGACACTACCTCTGGTGCGGCATAATTAGGTGAACCACAGCTTGTTTTCAAAAACTCTCCATCAGACATCATATTTGAAAGTCCAAAATCAGCAATCCTAACATTGCTCCTAGCATCCAACAACAAGTTCTCTGGTTTTAAGTCCCGATGTACGACTTTGTGTCGATGGCAATAGTCTACCCCTGTGACATAAAAGTTTTAAACAGGGCACTAAAAAAAAGGTTGTTTAGAACAGCGGCATGCAACATAAGGTCCGTGGGCCACAGCCCGGCCCGGCCCGGCCCGCCAAACTATTTAGTGTGGCCCCCACCAACACACATTTTGTTGCGAAAGCCAGTGTTGTGCTGAAACTCTGTATGTTGTAGAAAACAAATTTGTTGATGCTTTTTGAAGAACTTCGAATTTATTGTGCACACGGAAAAAAGTTATGTGGCCCTTGCTTGAGGTCCGAAATAAGTTATACGACCCACCAACGAAAAATGTTGCACACCCCTGGTTTAGAGTATAAAATATGATGCCGGAAAGCAACTTATAACTTTGTGTCTTTTTTAATCTACAGAGTATATATGTTTGAGAGAAACTTTCACAAATATCTTGTGACCACTATATCATCAATTTAACAAGCTTTTCTCATATTAAGCATGTTTTAAAACAATCATGTTCAGTTAACTGACTTATTTTAAACAAATAGTTTCACTGGAAAATTTTTAACACAATCAAACTTGTGTCAACATCTTAAATTTAAGTACCTGAAATAATTTGCTGGAAAAACTTTCGTGCTTCACTTTCCCTCAATTTTCCATGCTTGACAATGTAATCAAACAGCTCTCCACCAGGAACATATTCCATTACCATGAAAATATCCGTTGGTGTGCATATCACTTGGTAAAGCTTTATAATATGAGGATGTCTGAATAACTTGAGGTTCTGGATTTCACGTTTCAGCTTGCTAACGACATCGAGAGACTTGATTTTTTGACGATTGAGAACTTTTACTGCAACTCGGTAGCCAGTGATTTGATGTGTCGCGATCTTAACTTTGCCAAATGTTCCAACGCCCAACGTTTCTCCGAGCACATAATGCCCAATCTTAATTGCCCCAGTTTGCACTATGCTCTGTCTGTTTTCCCCTGATTGGTATGCCATTCTGCAAACCAAAATAAGTTTTTTGTAGATAATTTGATTAATTTAAACAAGTAAAAAAAAGATGAGACTAACAACAAACGACTTCCATGTAATAAATTAAACTTTCTATGTACAAAACAAACATTTTTATTTGCACACTGAATTCAATTGACAAAATACGTTTGCATCTGCAATATGCATGTATTTTGACAATTGGTATGCTTCACTATTGCACTCAATAACGGCATAGTTATTATTGTAAAGAAATAAAATACTTAACAACATTTGCAACAGATATGAACGATAACAAACTCCATGCTGTAAGCTAAGCTGACGTGTTTGACCTTTGACGTAACAAAACGTCGGTAATTACATGAGCCCAGAATTAACAGGTATCGTAGACAAGAATGACGAACACAATACCTAAAATAGCCTGTGTTTGCAAATTGCGTCTTCTTTACCAAACGATGCGAAAGTAAGACACGAATTTTACAAAACTGGGATGACAAAACAAACACAAGGCAAGTCACCTGACACAAACACACACAACGCAAATCATCGAGGCGTGATAGAAAAAAATATGAAATTTTGCACGTAAGCATATTTGCATGACATGAAATTCCAGGGTACAATACAGTTATGCAATTTTGTCCATGGTAATTACGGTTTTCTATACATTTGTTTTAATATAAGATGCAAAATACTTTGTAGACACTTGTGCAGCCATGCGTAAACCTGCCATTGTAACTTTCTCCTTACGTGGTACAATGTTGTTTTTTGCAATAATTGTAATAAATGTGTGGTGTGTGTAATAATAACAGTGGAAACGAAACTTTTAGGGTCTTATAGCCTTTACCATTTGTTAGATAAGTGTTATCACTTTTGCTGACTGCCCATTGTTTCAGGTCTGTTGGTTTTTGTTTTCATTTGTGATTTTTGTATTATTATTGATTAGTTTGTTTTGCAAAAGCATTGTTGTTTGTTTGCATATGCTTGTGTGGCGGAACAGTCACACATAGTTTTTTAAATTACTTCGTACTTGTAGACTGTGTTGCAATATACTAGCATTTGTTTTTTGTTAGAGTTTTGCTGCATCTGATGTATTTTGTTTTTGTTATTTTTTTAATTCCCATTGGTTTGCCCCAAAATGCTTTGTTAAAGGAGATCATAAATTTTCTATCTTTGTTTTAAAGCAATCACTGAACCAGTAAAGCAAAATTGGTTGCTCTTTTAATGTTCAGATACAGTAACTTTTTAAATATTATTTACAATAGATTAATGTCTTTTATAATCTTTCTTTTGCTTTAGGTTAGTTGAATTAGCTGAGTAAATTCATAGCTTAAAACTGAACCTTGAAGACTGACCGGTACTTTTAAAAACAAATGGTTTAATTTTGAAACTAAAATGGAGAATACTATGAACACAAGTCATAATGAAACCAAACCTACATCACCTAAGCTGAGTGGATTGTCGATTGGCCAAGTTTTCACTTCTGCAACAACTATTCCTCTCATTGATGCCAGAAGTGGAGAAATTACGCATTCTGTAAAGGAATCATATCACTGCCCGCAGTGCAGCTTCAGTACTGCATGGAAAAGCAGTCTTTCGATTCATTTGAAAACCCACACTGGTAAAGTACATGCTAAATCACCATTTAATTTGTTTGTGCTGAATTTTTGATATATTTATTTTCCTTCAGATGAAAGGCCATGGCAATGTGCTTTGTGCAACAAACACTTTAAGCTGAAACATCATCTCAAACATCACATCTTAACACACTCAACAAGCAAGCCATTTAAATGCAACCTTTGTAACTACAAGTAAGTCAACTGGGTCACCTTTCTTCTGCATAACATGTGTTTGTAGTGGTACATAAAAAACTTTGTGGATTACCTGTATGATTATATTTAGACTATTATAATATCACTGACATATAGTGTAATGTAACAGATTTAAGACCTCTTTCATGGTAAAATGTTTTATTGAAGTTGTAAGTCCTTAAAATTCCATAGTCAATAGTCCAACATTCTAACAACTCATTTAAAACACTTGGGGGCCAAAGCCCATACCACAATCCTAAACTGGTGCAAAAACATAATCAATCGTATGTATTCATGGCATTTTACAATACGGCACTCACACCCTACACGAAATTGTAACTCAGTTTTTTGTTGGAAACAATATTATTATGTGACAATTCCTTTTAGTTAGAAATATGGTAATTGTAATTAACAGGAACATTTGCTAAACTCATAATATGTATAGGTTTTAGATTTATAAACTTCAACAACAAATATGATTTTGTGATGTTCTATATTTTTAGGGTGCATCTAAAATATACAGGGTCGCTTGGTGCACCGCTTGGATCGCTTGGTGCACCAAGCGATCAAAGTGATCCAAGCGATCCTGTATATTTTGGATGCACCGGTATTTTTACCTTCAAAACTACGTGACAAAATATGAATCTGAATTTGTTGTGCTAAATATTTTTTTGAATTACAATATTGTTGGTAAAAAATATAATTAACATGTTCTCAACACAGGACCGCTGATAATCGCAACATGCAAAAACACAAGTACAATAAACACAGGATCACACTAAAGCGTCGTGGTGGTGAAAAACTGACTTTGCCAACTATGGTACCTGGTAGCCATGCTGACTATGATGCTGTAAACCCTTTCACCGAGCAGGGAATAAACTCATCTCAATCAGTAACGAGCACACCACTAAGTACACCCAGTTTTCAAGGGTCAATCGCATCACCTATTTTTCAATCTCCAACATCTTTTAACATAGCTTCCACGAGCCAAACACCCTGGCCGCAAAAAAGTCCTGACAACTATCTTCAGCAGAACACAGTACTTCTAGGCCAAAATCCACTGGAATCCAGACAAACTGATACCTCCAACAGTCTGTTCCGTGTCATGCTTGGACATGACAATGCCAGTGATGCCCTAAGAATGTCATCTCCTTTAAATGTTTCAATCATTAAAGAAGGGTTAGCAGAAGCTCGGGAAAAGCGGAAATCGTTGAATTCTGAAAGATCATTCGATATGTCTCAATCTGGAAAAATCCCTGACAGTCCAAGTCAATCTTCAATGTCTGCAGAGACAGGAACTTCCAATATTTGCAACCGCCAAAAATACAGTACTGTTGAAAGTGATGCTAGTGATACACCAGTCTCACCACCAGAGAAGTCAAAGGAGCCGGTCACAAAATCCCAAGAACCGACTGCATCAAACTGTTGGAAATGCAAACATTGCCAAATCATATTCCCTGACAAAATAATGTATGGTTTACACATGGGTTGTCATTCAGTGACAAATGAATACCAGTGTAACATTTGTGGGGCTATATGTCTTGACAAACATGACTTTATGTTTCATTTCACAATAGGTAAGCACCAAAACTAAGTTTGTGTTTTGCTTAAGACTTATGTACAAAACAGAATAGCAAACAATGCTATACACTGCACAAAAGAGTGACATTGCATTTCTTGTATGATTGAACTGATTTTACCTACTTAAAATGCTCAAAAATAATGTTTAACACTTTTGCTTTGCCAAATGTCAATTTTCCGATCAACAAGGATATTGATCTAAATCGTATCAGGCAACATTTTCTGTATTCATGTTGTGTCTGTGTTTCAATAAGAGTAATTTGACCTTTATTTCCACATTCACTGCCACAATGGTTGTGTCTTGTAACCATCGTGTGCCTTTTGTATGTCCTTACAAATGGAGTACTGTTTTTTGGTTTTGGAAATGACTTCTAGTTCTACCATTCAAGATCTTGGTAGCATCATCCTAAATGATGATCATGAATTATATCTGGCCTACTATGTATTTCTAGGGTAGAACACTCTTCAATGAAATTATTTTATGGTCTGTAATATGTAGTGAAAATGTGAAACTGCTCTTACCTTTTTTGTTGCTAGCCATAGTATTGTTCATTTATTGAAGTATTAAATGTGTACAGTATTAACTTTGCCTGTGATAAAAATTAACGCTGTACATGTCATACTATTTGCAACTTGGGCAATGGTTTATTTCTCGATACAATAGCACTTTTACCAACTTCGTTCCAGTTTTAAAAGTTTGCAAAGGTACACAGACAGAAACAACTTTCCATTCTGCCATAGCCATATGATTCTGTCACGGATTATTCCATCTGTCTTTCCTACTCTTTTTGGAAGCGAAGTTTTACTTACCAAAATCATGACAGGTAATGTCTTCTTGTTTGTTTTTTCCAAAACGATCCGATACTGATTTCGTACAATTTAGGCGAAAATCGAATATTTGGTCGAAGAATCTTTACCGGTAATGAAATGGATCCTAGAAAATTTATTTCACTGCATGCCTTGGAAAGAAGTGTTTGTCGTTATGGCAACGTAGACATCGTTTGCAATATTTTGAAGTTTTACGTAGTTCATGACTTTTTGGATGAAACAGTCAGTTTTCATATCATACGTTGCCAATGCACCAGCCGTGTACGCTACAGCAGTAGTTCTCAAACTGTGCGTGGTTTCAATTTTCCAAGGGCGTCGCAAAATAGTTCTGTTTCGTGGCTTTTTGTTGTTGTATCAATAATCACAACTTTAATAATAATTTTCCCCAATAACCTTTATTTGCTAGTGCGTCGCAAGTCCACAAAACTTTTCCAGAGGCGTCGCAACAAAAAAAAGTTTGAGAACCACTGCGCTACAGAAATGTGTTTAGCAAAACACACATACTGAAGCGCGCATGTTGCAACTGAAGTGTGTTGTACGTGGTGGCAATTTTCAGCAAATGATCTTTTTGAGGTGGTGATAAACACCGTTATGTGTGCGTAAAGTGAGAATAAGCCCCAAACAAGGTCAAATAAGAACAGATTATGGCAAATACTTCAATCCCACCCTGATTAGCTCTAACCATCGGTGCTTTCGAAAGTCCGTAATTTTGGCATGAAATATGTTTATGTCCATTAAAACTGCCTGCTATGTGATAACATGTTGCATTTTGTGCAACCTAGGACAATTTGGTACACAAAAAGTGCCAACTTTGACGTTAACGCGGTCATCATCATAGCTTGTCACGCCAGTGCTGGAGCCAGGTGAGGGCCTCTTCCGTGATGTCCCTTAAAGATTGGTCAGAGCATGCTGGGCCAAGAGGGCAGCGGGATAATATATGGTCCATCGTTTGAGTTTCTAGGCCACATTCACAATATGCATCTTGCACGAAGCCCCATTTGTGGAGGTTTGCTTTGGTGCGCCCAACACGGCAGCGAGCCCTATTTAGGGAGCACCAGTCCATTCTTGTCAAGGTAGGTTTCTTTTGGAGTGATTCCGAAGGGTCTGGAATGGCGGGGTATTGAGCTAGGTCAACTTCGCTTGTCCATTTTTCTAATCTAGCGGCTGCTGCATTGTTGTGTTCCAGAGTGGGGATTCTGATAAAGCTCTTTCGGGATTTCAGTCTCGATTGAACAGTCTCGTGGTTGTACAAAAGGATGTCGGGTATCCAAGGACTGTTTGCGGCGTTCTTTCCTTGTGGCAATGTCTCTACGGATGTGTGGAGGGGCGATTGTAGCCATGCAATAGAGGGTGCTGAGTGGTGTTGCGTGGAGGGTACCGGTAATAACCCTGCATGTCCGGTTGAGCTCTGTGTCGATGGTCCTTGTGTGGCAAGATCGAGCCCACACTGGTGCACAGTATTCAGCAGTTGAATAACATATAGCTACAGCTGCTTGTTTCAAGGTGTGTTGGTCCGCTCCCCATGTCGAGTTAGCGAGCTTCCGCAGTAGGTTATTACGGGCAGCTATCTTCTTTTTCAATTTCTCCAGGTGCACTTTGTAAGAAAGTGTCCTGTCCAAAGTGACTCCGAGATAGACTGGGTGGGGAGTGTATTGTAGATTGGTGCTGCCCCATCGGATGTGGAGTTTGTGGCTGGCTTTATGATTATCGAGATGGAAGCAAGATACTTGCGTTTTGAATGGATTGGCATTTTGATACCATTTTTGGTAATAGGCAGAGTCATTCACTGCGGTGCATCGGTGTTTGCAATGTAAAGCCAGTACATGTAATACAGCCTAGTACATGGGTTAAATTGTTTAGATGCATAAAATATGCTTTCTGATGCTGTTTCCGTAAAATTTTTCATTTTTTTTTTTCATTTCTGTTATCAAGTTTTAAAAAAAAACTTTTCAAAAAACAGCATTTCAGATATTAAGTTTCACACAAACATTTTTTAAATATATATATACCATTTTTTATTTAAAAATGAAATGCTAACAATAGCATTAAATAGACCATGCCTCAATATCAACAGATGGAAATTACTTCTATAAAAAAACAATAAACAAAATATTGTAAAATTGATGAAAACCAGTGAATCAAAATATTGGCCAACAACAAAATGACTTTTTGGTAAGAGAAACAAAGACATATGTAAGGCAATCTGATAGAATTTCAAAACCTTTTGTGTTTCTATGGACAGATTGCAATGCAGTATCAGCTCTGGTGTGTCCCAATGGTTAAATGATACATAAAGTCATATTTATCGCGACATTCCAACCCACATATGTTACACTGATACACATTGGCTACCGAATGACATCCAATATGCAAACCATACATCACATTGTCTGGGAATACAATTTCACAATGTTTGCATGTCAATTTCTTTGTTTCCATGTTTGAATGGAAAACAGATGAAGCCGTTGAATCTTGAAAACTTGTTATCGTTGGTGTACTGGTGTCTGGCAGACTAAAATTAAGTCCTTGCTCCTCGAATGAGTTTATCACATCAGGGTTGTTGTTTTCAGACTCGGCAGTTGGTAAAGATAGTTCACCCGATGCATTTTCAAATAGTTCAGTAGGGTGTTTCCTGATCTTATGCCTTTCCATGTTTACAGTACTGCCGGTTCTGCAAAAAAAAAACAATCTTTAACAGAATTTTGTAACACAAACAGTGTGATTAGTGATTACCTATAGTCGCAAAGTGTACATTTATGGTGTTCAAATTCTGAGTGTGTCAAAACATGTTGTGTTAGATGATGCTTGAGCTTGTACTTCTTCTTGCATATAACACACTCATATGGTCGCTCATCTAACAACAAAATACAAATAGTTTAGGGCAGGGCAGGGGTGTGCAACCTTTGTTGCTGTGGGGCCAAATATGATTGCCAAAATTAGATCGCGGGCCCCACCTGTGTATAACACAAAGTGATTTTTCTTTGTTATTTACCAAATATGCATAACTACAAGTTAAATTCGCATTTGATTCTAGCCACACATGCCAGGTCGCAGAAAAATAGCATCTGACGCATTAATCTTAATTGCTCAAAAATATATAATAGTTGGACATAGTCGTTTGTCAGGACATTCGAGATCCAAGGGTCTCTGCAGGCCGCACAACCTTTAATAAAGGGCCGCAGGTTGCACACCCCTAGTTTAGGGCATACATATATTTGTACCATATACTACCTTTCAGTACTGACCTGTGTGTTTCTTCAAATGAATCCTCATGCCACCTCTTCTTGATGTTTTATAGCTACAATGTGGGCAAAAGTGTGTTATAGGTTTCTTTCGAAATGAGTTAAGCAGAGTTGATCTATATTGAATCTTTTGCAGTGTTGGTTGCTGGGATTGAGTTATTGGAATAAATTCCACTTCATCTTGATCAGTATCCACAGCAGCATCCATCATGAAGCAAGTTAATCAAAAAAGTTCAAGTTGATTAATCACAACTGGTGCACTTTTCCAGAAGTTGTGATCACGAAAATTTTGTGCTCATCTATAATGGATTGTAGAGAAAATCAAACATGCTGGCTCAACACAATTTCTTATACAACAGGTGCTCACAATATAACTGCTCACACAATTGTTTTCAAAACTTTTTATACCTTAAAACTAACTTTCAAACATCAACTAAACAAAACTTTACTTTTCGCAATCTAAGTTCGCACGGCTCACATGTTGTTTACTTTTCCAAAATACGTGCTTTGACTGTGAAACACAATGACTGCAAACGTGATATAGCAAGTAACTCTTTCTTCTGTTGGGAAACTCTGGTTGTGATTGTGAATGACACCATGCACAAAATAGCGCTACGCGAACGATATAAAACATGCTGCTTTTGTGCGTTCTGCCTAAATGAAAACTACCTTTTCTGCTGGCTTTGGTGCGTGTATGTTTTATTGGTATGCCTGTTCTGGCGAATGTGTGCTGACTTTTGTGCTTAACATGCTGTGGGGCGTGTCATACAGCTTTATGTGTCAAGCACGGAATGTGCGCATGTGAGGCGTTCTTTTTTTGTGTGTTCTCACGTAGGCTCGTGTGCTCCCAGTTTGATACGCGTGTTATGACTTCAGTGCGTGCAAGTTGTGTGTGTGTGTGTTTATTCTCTATTTGGGTAGCCAGGAAAGTCATTTGTTCAAAGCAACTGATACGAACTGTGTTTGCACTTTGAACATAGCGATGTAATTGCACATTTTTGTTGTATATATTGGCATGAATATAATACACATTTAATGCTTGTTTGGGTTTGTTTCTTTAACAAAAGTTCCTTTGGTGTGGCCCTCTTGAGGGCTGACAGGAAACATGCATTCACAGGTGGAGGTTTTCCCTATCTTTTCCCATTTTTTTTTATCAAAACACAGAATTTCTGTACTGAAAGTGAAAGTCACTAATTATGGGTCCCCTTCCCTGAAGGAAAAAAATATATAGACAAAAACAATATTGTTTTTGTCTATATATATTTTTTCGTCTAACGCGGATTTGTTCCCACGTTTTGGTCAACAAAGAACGGTTCAAACTTTTTCAAATTTACACACATTATAGATATCGGTCTAAAGATGGTCCATGTGGATTTTGACCCCATTTGATCCCTCTGTTTACCCACAGCCCCTTAAAACGTGAAATTTTTAATGCGGATTTGTTCCCATGTTTTGGTCAACAAAAAATGGTTCAAACTTTTTCAAATTTACACACATTATAGATATTGGTCTAAAGATGGTCCATGTGAATTTTGACCCCATTCGATCCCTCGGTTCACCCACAGCCCCCAAAACCTGAAATTTTTAAAACGGCTACACTTGCTATAGCAGATGATTCTGGAGTTTCATACTTTTTTGATTGGTACAATGCAGCGTATTTTAAAGTATTTGTAACTTGAAATTGTATATATTCATTTTCAACCCTTTACCCCTAAATATTTGTTTGTTCTTTCACGTGTTAATGAGGTCAGAAATACAAGACTTATTTATAAATATTATTTTCAATGTTTAAATGAAATACTGTACTAAAATAATTGCATGAAAATATATTAAAAACTATGCTTTATTATCAACTTATGAAAGCTAATTTTATAAAACAACATTAAACAAAACATTGTAAATTTAGAATAGATTGATAAAAACCAGTGATTTGAAATACTGGCTGGCAACAAAATGATTTCTGTTTGGTAAGAGAAACAAACACATATGGTAAGGCAATCTGATAGAATTTCGAAACCATTTGTGCTTTTTTGACAGATGCAGAAACTTTCTTTGCCGTTAGAATGCAATAAAACTGAAGAGATCTACATAAATGACTTCTGTTTTGTAAGAGAAACAAACACATATAGTAAGGCAATCTGATAGAATTTTGAAACCATTTGTGCTTTTTTGACAGATGCAGAAACTTCTGTTGCCTTTGGAATGCAATAAAACTGAAGAGTTCTACAGTACCACAACTTTTTGACCAGATAATGGTGAACAAATCGTTATTACAATGCAGTATCAGCTCTGGTGTGTCCCAATGGTTAAATGATACATAAAATCATATTTATCACGACATTCCAACCCACATATGTTACACTGATACACATTGGCCACTGAATGACATCCAATATGCAAACCATACATTACATTGTCTGGAAAAACAATTTCACAATGCTTACATGTCAATGTCTTTCTTTCCATGTTTGAATGGAAAACAGATGAAGCCGTAGAATCTTGAAAACTTGTTATTGTTGGTGTACTGGGATCTGGCACACTAAAATTTAGTCCTTGCTCCTCAAATGTGTTTATCCCTTCAAGGTTGTTGTTTTCAGACTCGGTGGTTGTTAAAGATAGTTTACCTGATCCATTTTCATATAGTTCGGTAAAGTGTTTCCTGACTTTATGCTTTTCCATGTTTACACTACTACCAGTTCTGTGGAAAAAAACAATCTTTAACAGAATTTTGTAACACAAACAGTGTGATTAGTGATTACCTATAGTCGCAAAGTGTACATTTATGGTGTTCAAATTCTGAGTGTGACAAAACATGTTGTGTTAGATGATGCTTGAGCTTGAATTTCTTCTTGCATATAACACACTCGTATGGGCGCTCATCTAACAACAAAATACAAATAGTTTAGAACAGTGGTTCCCAACTTTTTTATTGTCTGAGCCAAATGGTAGTTTTGTAGGTGTGGAGGGAGCCGCAAAAAAAACAAAACCTTGAGAAAATCACTAAAGATTATTAACTTGAAAGCTAAAATAGCAATCTATGGTGGTTTTATGAGGTTTTGTGGTAGCCACAAGATAAGCAGTTGGGAGCCGCATGCGGCCCTGAGAGCCGTGTTTGAGAATCACTGGTTTAGAGCATATCTTTATTTGTACCAAAAACTACCTTTCAGTACTGACCGGAGTGTTTCGTCAAATGAAGCGCCAAGTGGCCTCTTCTTGTTGTTTTGTAGCTACAATGTGGACAAAACTCTGTTTTAGGTTTCTTTCGAAATGAGTTAAGCAGAGTTAAAGCATCTGATCCAAACTGGATCTTTTGAATTGTTGGAACAGATTCCACTCCAATTTGATCAGCATCCATCATGAAGCAAGTTAATTAAAAAAGTTCTTTTATCACAATGGTTGCACTGTTTTACACAAATTGTAATCAAGAAAAAGTTTACAGACCTGTAAATGCTTATTGTACAGAAAAATAAACATGCTGGTTTAACACAATTTCTCATACAACAGGTTCTCACATGACTGTTTTCAAAACCATTTTTTTCATTTTTAATCATAAACTCAAGAGCACATACACCTTAAAAGCAAACATGGAAACTAAAACTTAACCGACGTAGAAAAAAAACAAAACCTAGCCTTTTGCAATCTTAAGTTCATGGCTCACTTAATAACTTTGACTTTAGGTTGAACACATCTGGTTACAACGTAAAATACCCTATTCACACGGTGCATCTAAAATATACAGGATCGCTTGGATCACTTGGATCGCTTGGTGCACCTTTATATCGCTTGGTGCACCTTGATACCGCTTGGTGCACCTTTATATCGCTTGGTGCACCTTTATATCGCTTGGTGCGCCTTCACATCGCTTGGTGCACCATTATATCGCTTGGTGCACCTTTATATTGCTTGGTGCGCCTTCACATCGCTTGGTGCACCTTTATATCGTTTGGTGCACCTTTATGGCTTGGTGCACGTTTATACGACTAGGTGCACCTTTATATCACTTGGTGCACGTTTAAATTGGGTCCCATTTTCGTCACTGTTACGACATTTAAGCATTTGGATCAAGCGTTCTTTGACTTTTTTGGAAATTTAAGTGTGTTTTTAGATGATGATTTTGACAACCTAATTTTGGGTTCGGACGACGAGAAAGCCATGCATAAAGCAGCAACTTGTGCCTTTACGGGCTGTAATC
>NW_027649091.1:0-14244 GCF_965637545.1 Phallusia mammillata
AAGACAATCAAGGGATTCTAACTACTTGGAAAATAATCAACCATTGTTGTCATATTGCAGTCTGGAGGCCAAGGCAGGTGACAAACATTGTGGTTTATATTTAGTGCGACAGTAAATTGTCAGAAACGTTAGTCTTGAATCAAAGTAGGAAGCAAGTCAATTCGCCACTATCGCAGGCGACTGTTAAGCGAGGAATTTAAAGTAGCTTGAGTTTAACTATAAGAACCAAAAAAACAGAAGTGAAGTAATAGCAAAGGCAAGGAAAATCGCGGAACATACTTACAAAAAACAATTTGATATAATTTGCGAAGTGATACGACAGACCAGAAGATTTTTTCAGACTTATATATATATATACAAAAATAATAGTTTGTTTGTCAACTGGTTAATGACTCAAAAAGATTACCTGTTTTTGCAGGTGAAAAACATGCAATTTCATAAAAACATAAAATAATAAATTTTAAACTGCTGAGATAAATATTTATTCAAATCAACAATAATTACAAACAGTTTGTTCAAATCGACGATGTTCTTAGTCTCAAGATGTCCCGAACAAAAAACCTCTTGATATCAAATCTTTTTTACTTTCCATGGTCGAAGAAACGTATTAAACGATGCATCAACAAGGCCCCTGCTTTGGTGGTGTGTTTTTTCCTGTTGCCAACCCTCTTTTCAGCAGTTCAAGGTAAATACATCTCAGTCATTAAATATTTCGAAGACAGTTTTGTTTTCCGTTTAACACGACATTTTTGAACTTTTTATGTATTCACTTAAATTAAAACACAACTTTTCCACTACCATGTATGTTTGTTGAACGTTAAACATCGTTTCAGTTATCTTGACAGATGTTCGTTGAAAAATCGATTGATATTGCAACGTTATGTTGTCAGTAAATTGCGGGAAAATTTGCTGGATTTATTTACTGATAGAGTTTGCGACATGTTTTCAACATTTCCGACGCTAAAACAGTCGATTAAATAATTTACTGCGGTAGAACAACTTTTTAAGAAAGCTGAAAAATAGTTGCATTTTTTAAGTAGGGGCAGATATTCTTGACACGTTGTACAAAGTGTTCTTTAGTAGTAGCATACATCTGAAAGTGTATGAAAGCGAACATTGTCTTTTGTAAAATCTTGCAGCTGTATGAAACTTAAACTAATTATTAGTGATGTACCGAATCGGCGAAATTTCGATTCGGCCGAAACCGAATATTCGGCGGTTTTGCCGAATAAATTCGGCCGAATCAACCGAATCATTTATGACGTCACGCGAAGTCGTACGGTACGTGTTGACATGAAAACATAAGTTTATCTACCAGGCAATTAGTGCAGAATGGTTGTTTCATCCTTATTTCAGTTCTGAGGGGTTTAACATTGCCTTAAGCATAATTTCCAACCCGGCAATGAATTACTATTTAGTTGTCTGCAGTGGGGAAAACGATAATGTGGTAAAAAATATAATAACTGACAGGATTTACGTTGGTACTAAGCAGGAAAGACACGCTCAACGCTTTAAATGTGTGTTCATAAAAGATACGGTTTCAGCCGAATCGCAACAAATTATTCGGCCGAAACCGAATCTTGGCAAAAGTGGCCGATTCGGCCGAATAAATTCGGCAAACCGAATATTCGGTACATCTCTACTAATTATATTTGAGTCATTTATCATTTTTTTTTTAATTTCACCAGCCAGAGACAAAAACTAGAACTAAAAAGCTTTAGGAGTTGATTTTTTTCTGAGTATATATATATCGACCCTTAAACATACAAATGCGTCGTAAATAAAATTATTCTTACAACTTGCTAGTGCAGGTATTCCAAAACCGGGTTTAATTCCAACATTTACTGCAAGACAACAGACAATTGAAAGATTCGAGTTTTTTGTTGCTTGCGTTTCGATGTCTCGTGGTTCAGCTGTGTGTACGTGTTTATGTATTCTGCTATCTTCTGCTTACCGATACACAAAGTTTTTACATCAACTTTGGGATTAGAGTGTCTTCAGGCTGACTCTGACCCAACTTGACTGTGGCAGAAGTCTGTGGTTGCCTAGTTTACATTTACATGCTGGATTTTGAAATAGGGTGCGGTAATTTAAACATGCGTCAAAATTTCATATGTCCGCAAATTTGTTATTAGGTATTATTGCCATTTCAAAAGGTTTCTATAATCTATGTAACTGCGTGTTTAGGTTTTCATAACAATCATAGACACCAAGTGCTTGAAAACAAGCAGTTTCATGGACAAAGTTATTCTTTTAGCAGCAGAGGTGACCCGACATGTACACGTTCCTGGAAAATCAGTTGTTTTCTAAACAGTGTCCGAATATTAAAAAACTCCATTTGACTTATCTCGTGTTGTGACCAGTTTTATGGTAAACATTGAGGACGGCAACGCCTCCAGGAAATTTTCGACACCACAAATTTGTTGGCAAATTTATGTGGTTAAGTTTGTTGTGGCTTTCACTATAGACATCGAGCAAAGGTGTACATTAGCCAACTAGTAACGGCGGTCTTTCATTAACGCAACGTTGATATCCTGTCCCCTTCTGAGGCTTGGGTGTCTTTTGCCGTGACGTAGAAATGTAATTGTCGTGACTCGAAAGTTTTTGGGCTTGGTCGAGGTGTACAAGCCGTAATTAACTTCATGGCTGTTAGGTGGTTGGCGCGTTTTGGTTTTGCTTCTTATTATAGCTATCACGTTTGTCTTTTTATCACCTTTACACATACCATCGTTTTATGCTCGTTTAGATAGCTGCAGCATAATTATGTGCAATGAAGGTATGAATTGTTGCACTATTTTTACATTAAGATAATGTAGTGTATTCTATTTTCTTCCAATTTTTACTTTGGCGCCGACTTATCCATAGGAATTTAGAACCTTGCCTAAATTTCATAGAATCCCATTTGCATTTAACCGAAACCAAACATTCCAATGTGTCATTTTGACTTGCGCAAGTCCTAAAAGCCGTATATTGTGACGTTAACCTGTCGCTGCACACGCTTACGGCTACAAAAACACCTTAAATGTCATATTCCGACGTAACACAGGTCGTTCAAACTATCGTCAGTCAATGCTTTATCTGTCCAAACCAGGCAATATTGTTTGCGTTGGCTGCGGTCAATATGTGGCTCGTTTATAAAGAAGTCAGATATTTTTGTCGATACAACCAGCTGTAAACTTATAAGCGCCATTTTGTATCTACGTTATGACGTTGTTAAGCTAGCTTCGGGTTAAATATATTTGTGACTTGGGATTTTATTGGCAAAAAATGTTACAAAGTACAGTTAGTGTGTCCTGATAATAACCAAATTTATGCAGCTAGCGCATTTAAAATATAGTGACTCAAGCTCAAACTTGGACAACGTCGTTTGGGCAATTAACTTGACCTTCACACCTTTGCGATCTCTCGAAAATCGTTGGCGAACAAATTGCAGTGTTTACGTACAAACTGTCGGTTGTCGAACCTGGAGCTCGTGCCCCTCCAGGCAAAACACGAGCGATCACAAGATGACACAGACACCCTTATTAACAATCAGAAACGGGATGTTTTTGTGGCCACGTGCAAACACGTTTAGTTGTAAAACACGATTGGGCAACATACATAACCAATTTCACACAATCGTTTGCTTTGCACTGCGCATACAGCAAGCCTTTTGTACTCAAGTCTAAAAAGCAAGATTATTTTATGTTATGGTCGTTATTGATTTTACAATACTTTACAATACGTCGACTCGAAAGTCAACCCTGTGAATTACGTTTAAGTTGCCAAATTACAGCTTTCCGATTCGCTGGAGGCCTTTTTGGTTTAAGTTGTCGCACAATTTGTATCAAAACATGTTACCTGCCAACCAACCCTTTAAGCAGTTTAAATTTACAAAACCCGAATCATGTTTTTAAATTTAACTTCATTGCAATGCTGTATGCCAGAGGTCGGCAACCTTTTTTTGCACTGCGCACCAATTTTAAACAGAAAATTTATCGCTGGAATTGTATGAAATTTTATGGGCAAACAGAGCAAATGTTTTACAATGAAAATTTATTACAGGTCATATTAGTTGATCTTGGTAACATGGCCGTATGCAAGAGCTGCTACCAACATGTTTCAAAGCATTGAGCCTGGAAAGTATACGACCCGGTAACAAACTCATCGACGGCACCGGGCCGCAATGCTGCACACTTTAGAACAAAAAAACATTGTTGCTATATTATGGTGCAAATTTTTTTCCAATATTCAACCATATAAATTGGGCTTGCGTAGTAAACAGTCTAATATAGCTATTTATGTATTTTCAGCGACAACAAGCTTGCGGCGACACAGCAGCTATTTTCCGCACATATCTTATGACCGCCAGGTGTCATCAGTAAGAGATGTCAATGTAGATCAATCTAAAAATCGTTTTGTTCGGGGAACCGTTCTGTTAAATTCGATCCGTCGCATGTCGAAAACTCGCACAAAACGACAAACATTAGAAGATATCCCTGATTTCGAGTTCCTTGAATTTGATGAAGGTAAGGATAATCGAAAAACTGAAGCAGCGTTAATGTTAATGGAAAAAAGGCGATAAAAATCTTTTGACATGAAAAAAATTATGACAATTTTCGGCTGATACCTACTACTTTCAGAAGTACAATAAAAATATGGCAACAATTTGTATTGTGTGTTTACCTTTGTGTTCAATAGGATATAGCATCTAATATCATTTTCCTTCTTTTAGGTTTACCAGGGGCACGCTTTTCGAATGCCTTTCTCCACGATCCAAATCCCACGACAGTCTCACTCATCTATAATACCAACATTCCCCCCACCGACCCCCCGTTTTACCGCAACTTATCAAATACGGATTTACTATCTATGTTTTTCGGTAACAATACCAACTTTCCCTACGAGAGGCTTCAGCCGCCAGAAACTGAAGCAAGTGGCGATTTCGGCGAAGATGTTTTTAATCCGCCTATTGACGAAGGGGAAATAGACACGTCAAGGCAAAACCACGGGAACAACGACAGTGTGGCTGCCAGTACAATCTCTTGGCAGGACTATTTTTATGACCAATTCCGAACCTCGCCATCAACAACTGTGAATGCATCCACATCACAACCGTTGACAACGTCACCAATGGCTATGTCATCAGCCACGACAATACCCGATTCTGTAACAACCAAGAAAGCGGTAGTGACGTTACCGGATATTTCGACACCGCTTACTTCGTCAGTGGATAACCTCACGTCGAAAGAAACAATTGCTACTACTTCCGAAGCAGAGCAAATAACAGTCACTAAAGGTAATTGGTGTTAAAAGGTCTAACGTGATTATTTATTAACTAGACTTTTCAGAAAGCTTCAAATACCAGGCTTTAAATTAAAAAATGGAATTTACCCGCACAACTTTAACCCTGACAGGCTTAAACTTCGTCTGTCAACAAACAATGCCAATCTCGCCAGAACGGAATAATACCGTAATTGTATTCAAGACCGCCACCCCTGCAACCGTATCGCTCGAAGCCCGGGGCGACATTCCGAATTACAACTGTGCATTTCGATACAGTTCAGCAGTGTCACATTCGTTTTTCTGTAGATTTCATCTCTACTTCCATGTTGGTGAAAACCTCAACAGAAGATAATAGTGAAACGACTTACGTTGACGCCGATTTCGGCCCAACTGGAAGTCGACATCACAAAAAGAAATGGCGGACCATCGTCATCGCTGTTCTCGTGCCTGCCCTAGTGATTGCCATAGTGACCGTGCTGGCTCTCACGTGGGTGTATGTGCTGAGTGCGAGGTGGAAAAGACACAGACGAATCGACGTTGAAGCTCAACCTGTAAGTTACAACTGAAAAAATATAATATAACGCATTTGGTGGCTATTTCGTGATAAAAATGTCATCAAATGTTGGTTGGTATAAGTTTTGCAAAAAAGAACCTACAATGCATTGTGTTAAATAGGGGCTTTTTACCAATGTGCCTTGCGCACTTGTGATCGAGCCATGAGAGATTGACCAGTGTACCGCTAAATATTCGTTTTTGCAGAGTCATCCTAGATTTAATAGTTCAGTAGCGATGACCAAGTTTTTGTGCGCATGACATTGCTCAATCTCTATTTTGATCCATTTTCGGCCCATCGGTGTCTAGTTTATTGCATTAAAGAAAATAGATTATTTTTTTGTGTGTGTTTGCCTGCCAAATGCATCACGAACCCAAAGTTTGTTACTGGGGGACAATGCTTTAGTTGAGAAACCTTGATTTAGAGCAGGGGTCGGCAACCTTTTTTGCACTGCGGACCGTTTTTGAAACTAGAATTTTATCGCGGACCGGTCTTCAAAAAACTACATATATTTAGCAATAAAAACGCCTAAATTAGTTTGTCATTCCCGGGATACATGGGCAAAATGTTTAATAGGATTTAACCTGAAAACCTATACGGCCCGCGGACCGGCGGTTGCCGACCACTGATTTAGAGCACACTTTTACCCAAATCTTCGGGACTGGGTGTTTTGTTGTATACCGTATTGCAAATGCCAAATACACAGAGAAAGAAAGTCGAACAGAACATCACATTTTGCATTGTCACACAGGTCACAAATGGACATTCACACGAAAGACCTCCTGGCTCAGGTTCATCTGATACGTCATCTATGCACGTTCCCAAGCGGAACGGGTTGACCAATCACAACGAAGCGTGGAGTGAGAACGGGCACTCGGTGTCGCCCAGGTGAATTTTGCGAGGCGCCAGTCAGATCTTTTATGCAATTTTCTGACTTCGACACAGGATGAAAGTCGGGACTTTTAATCGGAACTGTGTGGTCAAATGAAACCGCAAAAGGTATAAAACACTTGACATTTTCATCCTGTCTGGACCTTGGCGGAGAAGTAGTTACATAATTACAGAAATCGCCGATATTTTTATTAGATGTTTAATTCCGAGACCTGCTGTCAATTGTCAATATATTATATGGGTGTGTCAACATCAGCCTTTCAGTTTAAAAACATTTTCGACATTGTGTTTGGTCATATTTTAGCTCACCAGCACATTTTCGAACTATTTTATGTTACATAGTTTGTCACATCTGGAGATTTTAAATTGTGGCGTTTAAATGTTCGTATCTTATTGAAAGCCATAAACCATTGTCTAACGTTTATCAGGGCACACACATATGGCGCTTTTTCATGTTTTGAATTTTCTTGTATGCTGATTGGTCGTTGTAACACCAACAAAAGTGGCAACTCTTTGTGATAGCTGCTTTTGCGACACAGTCGTACTTTCTTCAATTTTCCCTTTGTATGGGTGTTCTCTACCACCTTGTGTTCTACACAGGGTAGGTGTTTTATATTGCTATATTTTTTGCCTTCTTAAATTTAATGACGCGAGATAATTTCATCTCATAGCTGCCAGACATTTCCTATGCGACTGTTTACTATTTTTAAATGTCAAATTGTTTTTGATGCACCGCAAATCGAAAGATATTCAATTGCAATTGTGCACATGCAAAACATGAAGGTTTCTTTTTGTGAACAACTTTTCAGGTTAGGTGACATCCTTGCTTCAGTAACCATGCAACCCTTGAGTATCCTATTCTATAGGGCGACATCATCAGATCACGTTATGTTTTTTACATTTAATAACGCCAGGATGAACTAGACTTTGCTCGATGGTAGTTTGTACCCTACGTACACAAAAGCCCTCAAAGGCAAATCGTTTTAAAAAAAATGTTTTGCTTGAAGTTTGCCCGGATATATTTCTGTAGAGACTGTAGACCAGGGGTGGGCAAACTTTTCAGTGCAAGGGCCGCATTCAAAAGTTCTAAATCTTATCGGGCCGCATAGTATTTCACCAACGGCCGCCAATTGCTTGCTTGTTTTTGTTTTAAAATAACTGGTGTAAAGAATTAGGTTTATATTATATATATATACCATTTAAAGCCACCTAAAATGCTTAGATTAATAGTTTCTAACATGGTGCATAAGTTTAGCCAAACGAAGCTGATTGTTTATGACATCATAATCTGTATTGTGACAATTACTGTGCCTGTTTTTTCGGATTCTTTGCACACAATAAGCGGATAAACAGGCACCGCATATAGTTAATAGGCTGGTAATCTTTTTTCCAGTCACACGAAATCTGTTTTTAGCAGTTTAAAATAGTTGGCAAAATAGTTTTAGATACGTCATGGCCTCCAGTGCATGTATTTTAATAAACATGGTCACAGCCGCACAAACCCGTCTCCGCGGCCGCATGTGGTCGTACACGCCTGATTTAGCCCAAAATATTAACATAGCATATTTTCAGCTATAAACATAAATTTGTTGTCAGTTGATTGGACAAACATTGGTTGAAACGCTACAATTGTAATTGTTTCAAAATAAACAAGCACGTTGTTTTGTTAATAAATTCCTTGCGCCAACATTAAACAATGCGAGCCGCATTTAGTATCCATCTTTAGGTGTTGTGCGGGTCTGTGTTAACGATTCTGAAGCTATTTTTTGTCTGTTTCCAAAGTACTGCAAAGACGTAAACTTGATCCAAAGTGACCAAAGTTTTCGCGTCAACAGTGCAAAGTGGGCTGTATTTAAAAACGTGAATCGCTTTCACTTTTATCGAACGAAGAAATTATGTCAAGTGACGATTTGTATAAGAACGTGGCAGGAACAACAGGCTAAAGCACGAAAAAAGTATCTGTGTTTAGTTCCAAAGTATGGTACGGTTACAGATACTGCACATGGTATAGGTATCGGCAAGTCGCACCCGCGGTATTTATTTTTATTTTTAAAAACTGTACGCCTGTGCTTATAATAACTTACTATTCAGCGTTGCTCGGTAACTATCTTTTTAAAATTTACTAACATTTGGCGGGCCGCATGCGGCCCGCGGGCCGTAGTTTGCCCACCCCTGCTGTAGACTGTAGAAGATTTAAATCTTTGCAAGGGTAGCTTTGTCGCAGGAAATAGGATGTAAGGTATAGCGTGGTTGGTTCGACAGTCGACACAAAACCTTTGTATTTGTCTGCATCTAAGATTTTAGGATGATCTATTTTCAGATGTACCTAAAGTCTGTCATATCAGGTTAACCTTCACAAAAATATACTCACCCAAAACAATATTTATAATTTTCCTGATAGATGAAACTTCAGACAAGTTGTTTTGCTTGTTTTTGTTTGAATTAAAACCGAATACCAGGAACAGCCCAGGGCAGAATTGCAAGCGTACAATTAAACTAAACACATCAATGCAAGAAATGTTTGCGGTAAAAACACATTCATGCAAAAACCAGAAAGCGAAAAATTACACAACACAAAGTTGATGGTAGAAAATGTTCAGCAACATATGGATAACTATGACAAAAACGCAAAAAATTGTTTTCTTACCATCAGTGCCGATACAGGATTGCAAATTCATTTAAAAAAATTAAAAACTTTTACATCAGCACGTCATAGTTTTGATAACAATGCTATTTTAATTTACTTTTTGGTCGTCTTTTGTGAAGTAATGTATTTTAATTGTTTGAATCAAAATGAATTTAGCCAGGGTAAGGATTTTCGTATTTTCCAAGACAGTAGGAGAGTCTATGGTCGATTTGCCTGTAAATGTGCTTATTGGCGTTTCCAACGTTGATTGAATGAGCTTGGTCGGCATAGAACTATCACAGAAAGTAAAAAGTTACACAATTTGGCATTTTTGCTATTCATTGGCAGTTGTACAAGCGTTCACTTAAGCGTTCCACCGCGAAACACTTTATCACAGCTATAGACGACAAAGTGTTCACCAAAAACCAATTTTTTGCGAATTTCGTAACACAGACCTAACACTTCTGTTTTAATAAAAGGCTCGGGGCGTTTGTAGTTTATTTTACGTTAGACCTGGGTCCTCAGACTTTTTTATAACGGTCCCTTTGACATTATTTCGAGAAATGTATGTTTTCGAAAACAAAAGCTTGAGTTAACAAACAATAGCTATTTTTACCCGTTTCCACAGCAAGGTGCTGAATTTAAGCTAGTTTTGAAAATTGCACTTAACAATGATCGAGTTTGTGACATCACAGACAAGACGAAGCATCAGGATTGTGCGTTAACAATTGCTTTGTTCGTTGCTAGTTACTTAATAAAGGATTGTTCAGTAATGAAAGCAGTCCTTAAATTCTACTTTGATTTACACATATTTACTAGACATCAAAATACATTGTCTTGAAACGTTTGGTGGTTCCCATAAAATTGCTTCACGGACGCCTTCAGGGGACCGCGGACCGTTTAATCACCGCTGTACCAGACGTACAATGCACAAACAATACTTACAAAGTCATCAAAGTCCACATCAGCTGCAACCAACGCCTTTTCCATTTCAGCTGCGCTCTGGAAATGTACATTGTCGTCTGCAGTACCATGGATTAAAGTGTACGATGATTTTTTGAAGTTGTTCAAATCATGACCTTCGATAATGGAAGCTAACTGTGGCAAAAAAACAAAGGTAAACTTTTTTGATTGTCAAAACTGACACACAATTTAATGATAAATATAATGCCATCATCAGTGATGCTCATGCCATCATCTGTGATATGAAGGGTCACATCAGGAAACGTTTGAACAATAAAGCATGTCGCTTTTTACGTGTGAATAGATCCGTATGTTGTGTTTCAATGACACGCAATTATTTTTCGATAAAGTTTTTTGATTGATTTTTTAAGAAACTTCAAAGTAATGTAAAACCAGAAAGCTATGCAAGAACATGGATCTATTAAAAAAATTCTTCACACTCCATACCTTGTAACCATTTTCATTTGTGGTCACATCTCCCATGTAACGCTCAGCATACATTGCATCTAAACAAGCGTATTTAGTTGTCTTAAAGATAGCAAAAACAATTGCAGTGATCATTTTGCTTACCATACCACCTCCAGTCACCCAGTGGTGCGACAGCTACACCACACTGAAACGTATTGCCAGCATCGTATCCCAAAGTATGAGAAGTAATGTAACCTCCATACGACTGCAAGAGACGCATGTCAGTCAGTAAAATTATATTGTTTTAGCATTGACTACAATAAATACATGCAAACCAGACAAGTGTGTTATACATAAAACAGAAATTTTGCTCTACACCCCCGCTTTTATTACTTTGAAGCTAATGTTGGCGGCTAGTCCAAATTTTAATAGCAATTCGCCTACATTTCGGGTAAAAATCGCTTATGCCATCAGGGGCGGATCAAACTTATATGGGGCCCGGCATGGCCTATATATGGCTATAGGGGTCTTATCCACACATATCACAAATAATTGGTCAAAACAGTAAAGCTTAAGGATGGGCTAACTATATGGTCAGTGTCGCCCATAATCCAAAACTTACTTCAATGCAGAATTGTTCCGTTATTTCTCCTTGTAGGGGACACACAGATATTTTACCCACATAACAAATTCTGTTTTTAATTTTCAAACTTACCCATCCCCATATGGCGACGTGCTGCGCATCAATGTAGTCGTATGTATTGATCAGATACCTAGCAAAGTCGGTTTGGTCGACCGGTTCGTTTTGTCCCAGCTTTAAATACGCCTCCCTCATAAACTTGTAACCTGTCCCAGAAAAGTCGTTAAATTTTGTGATGCGTTTAGAATTTTAGATAGCCTACACAGCGCGGCCCTGAAAGTTGTTGTAAGACTGGCAGTTGCATGAAAACACATTACACATTTACCTTCGAAGGCTGAACCTCTCCCGTCGACGCTTACCACGATGACGTCACGACCACTGACCATGTAAGTCTGAGCAAATCCCTTGCGCCATGTAGCGGTTACTTTTTGAAATTCTGGTCCAGCATATCTGCAAAAACATTTCTGATTTACACACAACGAAATTAAACACATTAGAAACAATGTTCCTTAGCAAAAGCCGCAGTGAAACTTGTATTTACATTTACATTGGCCAAGCAGATGCCTGGAACCCAAATAATTTCAGTTCAGTGTCACATATCAATATGAAAGTAATGTACCGATACAATTTCACTGTGGTTTATGTTCAGTTATGTTTTACAAGTTGTGGTAAGGCTTGACTTTCAGCCTATAAGAACCAACAAACTATCGAGTGCCGAAGCCTGACAATATTGGTCTGTATAACGGTCGATGTCTTGTCACTAGATGCACCAAAAAGACTTCATAGGTCGAATCATTGAGCACTTACAGCAGCCGATTACATGTTTTTCACACATTTTTTAATCGTACCTTTATCTGTTCCGACTAATAATTTTATTGCCACAGAAACTTACACTTCCACAAGAAGAGGGTATTTCTTGGCTGGGTCGAAGTTGGCAGGTTTCCAGATTTCATAGTTGTAAGCTAATTAACAAACATATTTTGTTGACGCATGTTTGTTGCATGTGTTTAGGAAATTATTTCATGATACAAACAGTTGTTTAACCCTCGTCTTACGCCCTAACACTTTGCCACAAAATTAAACACTTTTAAAAATAGTTTCAATAGAAAGTTAACCTTTTAGGTTTTATAAAAAGCAAAACCTTTTACTTACATTTTGGATACTTGTTAGAAGGGAACTTGCCAAACTCGCGAACTGGCCACAAAACTCCGTCCACTTTGGTCTGTATATCTTGGTTCGTTTCAATCTCCAGCGCTTTCTGCCAACCTCCATTTGATCCAATTGGTATCCACAGGGTGAGAGGCATCAGGTGACCTGGTCGAAAAACAAAACAATGCATTGCTGGCAAAATATTTATATATATATATATACGGAACAAATGGTCAAAAACTACGTTTATCGTTACAATAAAGCGAAATAACGTGTTTGTGGAGTTCTACAAGCATCTCCTAGGCCAGAGGTGGGCTACCTCTGTTACTGTGGGGCCAAATACAATAGCCAAAATTAGATCATGGGCGGCACCTGTGTATAACGCAAGGTGATTTGACTTCGTTTCTTACCAAATATGCTTAACTACAAGTAAAATTCGCATTTGATTCTAGCCACATATTGCCTGGTCGCAAAAAATCGCACCGGGGCATTAATCTGCTCAAAAATATATAATAGTTGGACTCGTTTGTCAGTACATTTCTAATTCAAGCGTCTCCGCGGGTTGCCAACCCCTGTCCTAGGCAAACCATTCTGCAATTAATGTTGCACTACAGAAAAGTATGAGAGTTTTAGGCTATCCAGGACATTGACCTACCCTTATTTTGGGCTTGTTTACGAAGGTAGGAACATTTTTAATTATTTGAAAAGTTATTAAAATATAAACCACCAAAATAATCTTAAATACCTCTACAATTGATCACGACGCCTGACCCATCCAAGTTAAAAACGGGGCTGATCCATCCACAGCGCTCAGGATATGTAGTTTTTTCAAAATCGCAAGTCATACATTCAGGTGACGCTCCATTTCTAGCAGATGATTTAATTCTGAAAATCTGTCGGTTTCTGGCTTCTTCCCAAATTCCGGTAAAGTATCTGAAAGTGGTAAATGTATGTTGTATGAAAATCAATGTCAAAACCAAAGGGGACTTCAAATTTTTGTCCAACAAAAAAACGCAGCCTATACAAACAAAGGTGTATAATTATTTCGCAACCACTTTTGACCTGCAGAAAAGTTCCCGAAATTTTAAACCTGATTACCACAGTCTTACATGTAGTCGTTGGCTGCATCGTAGTAGTTTAACTCCACAATGTCGAAATTAGTGTTTGTGATCCATGTACTTGTGTCAACACTCTCTTGGACGTAAGCGATTTGCCAGAAGCCGTCTGAAGTATCAGCACCGGCTCGAGCATAAATTGTAAAGTAATCGTGTTCAGTTGATCCGGTTTTCCAAAGAGGGTAAAAGGGTCCGAACTAAAAAGCACATCAATGCAAAAAAAAAGTTATTGTAAATAATACAGTTTATTTTGTAACATTTTTTATACTTTCTAAAAATGACAATGTACCGATAACGACACTGTTTAACAATGATAATAAACAATAAATGGCTTTTTTACAGACAAAACAGACCTTGTTCAATTTTTTTAAGCTATATTTCTAAGTTTCTATATTTGATATAAAGTGTGATCTACTTCCAGTGTTTGAAGGTCTTCTAAACTGCAATTAGGCAACAAAAAAGTAACATTAAAAAAAAAAACGGTGTAGTATAATAAACTTACCGACCCGACCCAGCCATTGCCAACTATTTCCTGATTGGCATAGTTCTGAAAGAAAACAATTCACGTTTTACGCGGAGCTAAACTTTTGAATAACTTCTATAACGTACGTGTGCACAAGTAAATGAGTAATCC
>NW_027649092.1:0-13944 GCF_965637545.1 Phallusia mammillata
AAGCCCCAATACTATATATGTAACCTGTTTCGAGCGCCAAGCTTCCTATGAATTTTTTCAAACCTTCTACTCCAACTTCACTTGGAAAAACAGCAACACCGATTAAATATAAAAAACCTACATATAGGATGGATGAGAAATTAGCTATAAAACAGATTTCACAGAAAATAGAGCCTTGCTAAGCACTTACTTGATGCTATAGTTGTAAACCACAAAGATAGTTTGCAGTTTTCTTTTCTTTGACAAAAATACAAAATGTACAGAAACAAAGAAACAAACTGTGTTAAAATACCAAGAAGCATCATGGCAGCTACAGCTCTTCTTGCATGATTTTGAAGATCTAAGTAACAGAAACAACGGTTCAAACTGTAGCATTGAAAAGCAAACATAACTTTATGGTTTGACAGCAATTTTTTTCAAACGCAATAATTACTGGCTACTTTGACAAAATTGCCTGGTGACGCATATGACTTTCTTGTAACTTTAACAATTAACTATTTGCTAGAAACGATTATTTACAAGTTATATGCTTACCATTAGGAATGGCCATACATGAATTATATTCACACAAAACGAACAGTCCAAGGACACGAGGGTTTGCATTTACCCATTGTGGTGAAGAGACCCCTGCTATTGCCAGACATAAAGAGACTACGATACATACTCCAGTAATAGCGTAGTGCGTTGTTGGAGACAATTTCATTGTTGTAGTTTAGGCACCACCAACAATGTTTAGTAAACTTCGGCTGTTACAAAAAATATTCTATTTGCTTGTATGAAGATGTGATAATATACTTGAAAGTCACACATACCTTTGGTCAATCAAAGAGAATCTTCTTTATTGGGCTTAGCCTACCTAAAGCTCAAGTAGATAGACATCAACTAACGCTTGTAATAAAAGCGTAGTCTTTACCCGGGTCAAAACACCCATTTCTTTCATGCTCAGCCTTCCCTCAAGTAGAAATGCATTAACTGAACCGTATAATTTGAGCATCAATGGGTTTACGCAAGTCAAAAGAAAGTTACTTTCACATTCAACCAGTGCACTTTCAATGTATCGTTTCAGAGAAGAAATCAATATAACGTTTGGGTGAAACCAAACTTTCGCCCAACGTATCGTGTCGCATTCACATTCACTTTCTGTAACGTTTCGTCACAGTGGTGCCTAGACCCCTTGATAACATTTTCCAAGTTGCGGTGACCCCAAGGAGAATATTAGTAGGCTATATTAAATTTGACTTCAAAATTTTCGAAAATTTACTCCTCACTATACTTTCTTTCCTGATACTTGTCTTGTGCTGCATCATGGACAGGCAACATAAATTTTACGCAACAAATTTTAGTTTAATCGGCTATAATTAATTAGAGAATAGTGATATTACCGCGAGAATACGAAAGAAGTTAGCTAGTGCTGATTTTTACGTAATACAATGTTGAGCACTGTTCTTCAGTATTTTATTTCTTACATACACTTCAGACCAAAATGCTTGTGTTTGTTTACTGTTTTTGTTTCTCAAAAATAAAGTGGTCCATGAGTTCATTTTATTGGGCTATAGTGGTCTATGGCTAAAACGAGTTGGAAACCACTGACTATAGGTGACCCCAGGTAAATTGTCAGGCGACCCCAGTTGGGGTTGGAACCAGCATGTTGGGAATTGCTGTTTTAGGCCAATGTCACAATAACGCTTGTAGACAATAAGCATTGCAATAAAGAAAAAAACATTTAAGGTACAGTAAATGCGTAAAATCGTAATCTTCCAACAGCCTTGCTTAATGTTAGTACATTTTACTTTGCTGCAACATCAATATAAATAATAATCACAATTGTATAAAAATGCCATCATCGATAAGTAATAATGTACTTTGGATAAACACTGGCGTCTTTAAATACTACATATAGTTCGGGGTCTTGCATATCATCAACGACACTGTTATAGGGCGTTCCATCCTGCTTAACCGGTGCGACTCTCAGATCGGGATTTCCTAAGCAATAATGTCCAGTGATAACTTCAGCCAAAATAATGTGACTGAGTCCGTTTTGATCTCGTGTTGCAAAGGCACTTGAGTAAGATGCTGTTGTAGCAAAGTACACTCCTTTTCCAAAACGAGTATCTTTAAAGAAAAATGCAGTTTCTTTATTTGCTATGTTTTCAGCAACATCACTATTAGGTTGATAAAATATTAAACCAGAGATTTTACAAAGAATACCATTTGCAAAATGTGACAGGAGCTAGTTTTGGGACAGATAGTCAAATCACAGTTATTTTTAAACCCAGACCCACTTGTGTTTTACTAAATATGTATATTATTCGACATCTACAACCAAAAAAGTTAAAATATGAATCGTAACAAACATTATAAATTAAGCAACATTATTTCTCGTTTATTAAAAGTCATTCTAAAGGCATAATTTAAACAAAACTGGTAATTAAATTATGAATAAAAAAACTATTACTTAATAATGGGTACTAGAACAAAACATTACCATTCCTCCCAGCATATCCTTTGTCGAAACCATCCTTACATATTTTTTCTGCAACACCTCTTAGAGTTCCATGGAAAAGGTCCTGAGTGACTAGAATGTGCGCTAAACCAGACATGCGAAGTTGGGTCGTGACTGTCTCTTTTTGTGCCTTGAATTGCCTGTACAGCGTGGGATTTTGCACCCTTTCAATCTAAAATATAACAAGAAATATCGCTTATAGGAAACAACAGTAATAGAAACAATGCTTCCCAAGTATTTCCGATGAAATTATCGCAACTCAACCCAACATATAGTTTAGTTTACCTGCACCACTTCTTCTTGAAGGGTTACTATAAATTTCATGTAAACATCGTCATATTCTACAAGATTGTTAGGGACAAGGACATTCTTCCAAATGTAATTGCCCATATCCACCCAGGTATTTGGAAATTCTGGAAAACATGTTTCAAATTTTCACAGCGAAACACATAATGGCGATTTTAGTTTCGGGGATGATTATAAATAATCAAAACAACAATCATGGTGTGTTTAAAATTTAAATAAGAACTTATGAATTGGATTAACAGACCAATGCATTGTTTGAGATTATATTGTGTTCACTTCCCCAATGTTAATAATTCTGCATTGCTATGGTATAGTATTAATTCTACATTCTGGTTATTCGTGGGTTAATTTTTATAATCTTTTTCATAAAGTCCGACTAGCATCAATAATATTTTTAAGAAAATAATTATTTTGCTGTGTAAAACTTTCAATATCGTTTTACCTGCATTGTGTGCTGCACGGTTTTGAACAATTCCTGGAAGTTGCTAAAATAAATATTGACACAATGTATCAAATTCTCGAAGCAAAATTGAAACTTTTGACCAAAAATAGCCAATATGCACGAGCGCCGAAAACCAATAAATGTTGGCGCTATAATAATGTATTTCTGTGTGTCATTTACATAGGGTGTCAAACAATGACGATACCTGCGTATTGATTGGCTGTCCATCTCGAACAGCCGAGATCGTCTTTTCTATTTCGTTTATAACCACATCGTTTTGATGTTCAACAAGATTGACCTAAAAATGAAAATGTTCACTTTGAGAAACATGTATTGCTTTCTGAACCTTCTATTCCAAACACCGTGTGCTCTGAACTTATGTATTCCAAAATTAAACCATCCTAGTTAGGCCTGCCTATTGCCACATTGCAGAAACGATCCGTTAATTGAGTATGATTTAGCTACTATGTTCAAGAGTAGCTAAATGTGCAGTGTTTCGCATTTGATTTTTACCTGTCGCAGTGAGGAATTGGGGTTAGCGTTGACAAAATCCACAATAGTCTCCACGACAATTGGAACGCAAATTTCGGGTTGCCCACCGTGAAATGGACCACAGCCAATGACTGTCATAGCAAGTGATTTAACCCCTACTGACACAGCATCGGATAGCACGTTTGTGACGCAACGACGAAGTTGGAACAAGCACGTCGTGGGGTCGTTATGCTGCCACCTATAAAAGCAGAACGTGTTTTTGTGTTATTTTAAGCATCACATACATTTCACAGTACATGTTTGAGGCAACGCTTAAAGTAAGGACAATAGTTAATCAAATAGTTCCCGTACCCCTAAACCGAAATGTTAAATAAGATAAACTCGAAAGTAACGTCACACAAACTCGTATTGCATAGTTCTTATACGTGATCAGGATATAATTTAACTAGTGTTTACAAAGAAAGTTTGTGCGACACGAAAATGAACACTTGCCTTGGACCAAGCACAGTCACATCATATGTGTATGGCTTGTTTACTTCTGCTTTTCTTACAATGTCACCTGGATTCAACATTGCGGGATTTTGTGGGGGAAATAAAAGACCTGGCGTGCCTATGCAATTAACATAAAGATGAAATTTACAAACGTTATTGAACATTTTTGTGTCCAATTCATTGTGAATCTGGAATGTTTACGTAAATGACAGCTGTCAATATTAAATGACGATATAACTTACGTTACTGTTGCATTTAGTTGGGCAAACAAAAATTGGTGGTACGGAATGTATTAAAATTTGATAACGAAATGTATTAAAGAAAAAGCAAAAGCATTTTGTCCCGAGAATATATAAAATTAATTTAACTAGTTGCATACCAGGGATAATTTGCGGTACGTTGACTCCATTGTTCGCTTCTACCCTTTTTGATCTCACAATGGCATCGCACCGCAGCTTGGTTATATCCATTTGCAGTAAACCTATCTTCACCTGACTTCCAGGTATCCCTGCTGTTCGATCGTCAATCGGCTCGATTCCACAACAAATGCACTGAAAAAAGAATGCCACAAGAGGCTGTTCTCAACTGGTAGTCCATATTACTTTTCCATAATCAACATTTTAAAGTACCGTAAGCCTTAGTATGGTTATTTTATTGGAACGACAAAGCTTAAAGCAAGTGTACCGATGTATGAATGATGCAACAAACCAAAAACTTTGCACTTACCACGCTAAAGCAACAGCTTTTAATTCTTCTCCAGGGCGTTTCATCCTTGTTTAGTGTATCTGTTTTACATTTCAGTTAACTGGATTTTATTTTATTTGTATTAACAGCTATATACCTAACTCGGCTCTCCACCCGGTGTAACAATTTAAAAAACTGACTACGCAAGCCCCAATGCTGTAACCGTATCCCGAACCAGCAACCCAGTTTCCTGGTAAACCTCCTAATCCACCTTCACTTGCCAAAACAGCAACACCGATTAAATATAGGAAACCTACATATAGGATGGATTGAAAATTATCTAAAATAATCGATTTTACAGAAATTAAAGTTGGAAAAGTACCTACTTGTTGCAATAGTTGTAAACCACATAGATAGTTTACAGTTTTCCTTTCTTTTGCAAAAATACAAAATGAACAGAAACAAAGAAACAAACTGTGTTAAAATTCCAAGAAGCATCATGGCAGCTACAGCTCTTCTTGAATGGTTTTGAAGATCTGAGTAACAAAAACAACACTTCGAACTTAAGCATACAAAAACAAACATATTATTTCTGTTTGCAAGCGGTTTCAGTATTTCCTGTAACACGTATATACACCATCATCATTTCGCCGAAATGGAAAGTGCGAAAATTGTTAATAAGCGTTACGCACCACTGCGTGTAGTTTCCAATTTTTTTTTTCATTTTTTTTAAAAACCATAAAACGTGGTCAAGGTACGTTCAAATCGGCATTTTGAGGATGGTTATACACCATCATCATTTCGCCGAAATGGAAAGTGCGAAAATTGTTAATAAGCGTTACGCACCACTGCGTGTAGTTTCCAATTTTTTTTTTCATTTTTTTTAAAAACCATAAAACGTGGTCAAGGTACGTTCAAATCGGCATTTTGAGGTCTGGGAGAAAACGTTTTAGCTTGTAAAGTCACATTTCTGGATTCAAACAGTATTTGCCAACGAAATGACTTTAATCGGTACTTGTTTACGTAGTCGCGCATATACAAATGCATACATCGCTAATCCAATGTTGCGAAACAAACAAAAAGACATTCCGAGCCTAATATTTTTCTATAAATTGGCACAGATGTACGTTAGAGCAAGAAGTTTCAGCTTGTAAAGTCACATTTCTGTTCTCAAACAGTATTTGCCAACGAAATGACTTAACCGATACTTGTTTACGTATGTCGCCCATATACAAATGCACACACAGTATATAGTCCAATGTTACGAAACAAATAAAAAGACATTACGAGCCTAATATTTTTCTATAAATTGGCACAGATGTACGTTAGAGCAAGAAGTTTCAGCTTATATAGTCACATTTATGGTCTCAAACAGTATTTGCCAACGAAATGACTTTAACCGATACTTGTTTACGTAGGTCGCCCATATAGAAATGCATACACAGTATATAGTCCAATGTTACGATCAAATAAAAAGACATTCCGAGCCTAATATTTTTCTATAAATTGGCACAGATGTTCGTTAGAGCAAGAAGTTTCGAGTTTTGGACATTTCTATTGCCTAGAGTCGAGTCGTCTAGAGTTCTTTAATTCCAACCTAAACTGAAACTTCTTGCTCTAAATTTCATCTGTGCCAATTTATAGAAAAATATTAGGCTCGGAATGTCTTTTTATTTGTTTCGTAACATTGGATTAGCGATGTATGCATTTGTATATGGGCGACCTACGTAAACAAGTATCGCGGTTAAAGTCATTTCGTTGGCAAATACTGTTTGAAACCAGAAATGTGACTTTACAAGCTAAAACGTTTTCTCCTAGACCTCAAAATGTCGATTTGAACGTAATACCTTGACCACGTTTTATGGTTTGAAAAAAAATGAAAAAAAAAATTTGGAAATTACACGCAGTGGTGCGTAACGCTTATTAAGAATTTTCGCACTTACCATTTCGGCGAAATGATGATGGTGTATATACGATGGCAAAAGTATTGGTTACTTTAACAAAACCGTCTTATAAATACTACAACTAGTATAACATGTTGCGCAAAATGCTTCGCCAAATGCGACTGTTTACAAGTTATATTCCTACCGTTAGGTATGGCCATGCATGAACCATTTTCGCACAAAACGAACAGACCCAGGGAACGAGGGTTTGCATGTAACCATTGTGGTGAAGAGGCGGCTGCTATTGCCAAACATAAAGAAACTACGATAAATACTCCAGTTAGAAAATAGTACGTTGTTGGCGATAATCTCATTGTTGTAGTTTAGGCGCAACAAAGCTGTCCAGAAAACTTTGGCTGTTACAAAAAGTACATTTTTGTGAAACACGTTAAGATCTAACATTATCTACCTGAAAGGCACACATACCTTAGGTTCCTCTTTAACGCCAGCTTGATTTACAGAACCAAATAATTGACATAACTTATTATGCTTCTAGCTAAACCCTGAATAAAAGTTTTGCCGCGTAATAATTGAGGACGCTATGTTGTGCATATAGTGTAATACTTTATATGCGACTATTATCCATGACTTTTAACATGCTTATTGTTTATTAGTATGCAAAAGTACACTACTTCATTGCGCTAATCCTACCCAGAGCTTAGGTAGAAATTCATCAACTAAAGCGCGTAATTGAGGCACAACCCTTAGGCACCTCGGAACACTTCCTTTTTCACGTTTCGTCTGCACAAAGCCCAAATAGAAATGGCTGAAGAAGCGTGTAACTAAGGCATTAACCTTACGTACATCAAAACACTTTTCGTTCGCAAACAACTGTTTAAGTCTAAAATGTATCGTTTCAGATAATAAGAATTAAAACAACCTTTGGAGTGAAACAAAACTTTCGCCCAACATGTCTTAAAATCGTGTTTCCATTATGTTTCGTAACGGTTATTTTAGGCTATTTGACGCAGTAATGCATGTACACAATGCGTGTCGCATTAAAGCACTGCTTTGCCTTATTGCACTAGGCGCTTTATCAATATAAACTGCCTAACTAACACGAACCTGGTAGTTCCCACGTCAATACAAGCTGTAAATACAATGAACACTGCTTTGGTCGGGCGTTCCTCATTTACAACCAAGTTGTCCTTCGTTATTCGGAGGAATGCTCGACTTTCTTTTGTTCGGCCACGCTAGCTTCGATTATTTCGAGAAGATACTTGGCCAAAGGAACGAATGCGTTTCTCGAAACGTAAACGTTAACAATACTTTTAAACAAGGGATTTATTGACATTTTATTGGGTTATTTAACCAGCACCATCTTTATTTGACAAAATGAGAGGCGTCTGTTTAAAATGGGATATAAAATCTACAACAGAAACTTTTACCTGGGCATAACCGGATTTTCATGAACAAAACAACAACAAGGCAAACTGTTTTGGAGGTAATCAAAAACATTTCGTTGACTTTAGCCAAGGCCAAAGCGAACTCAATGCCTCCCAGTGCGTACATCATGTCTTCTGGAAACCACAAAGACTAGACAAGTTGTCTGAACACGTTTTTCCAACATCCAACACATTTTCTTTCAAGCAGATACGTTGTTCTGTGAAACACCACTGCGGGTAGTAAAAAAGCAGTCAATCTCACACTGTTGTTGTTTGGTGTCATTTGTGACGCCGAGACGATTTTACTGTTATAGCATGCCCAACTAGAAAGTGAACTAAAAGCTTCAGTTTGTAACTAGAACCGTATGTGTTTGGAGCACGTGGTTCAGGACAGTTTCTGTACGAGCACAGCTTTACTATATGCATAGAAACGGTTTACACACGTGCAACAACTATTTGGAATCTTAACTAATATATTGTGGCGGTGGCCTTATTGAGCAGCGGCGCCATATTAGAGTCATGTTAGAAACGGGCGTTTATCAACAGACAACGCCGGTAATAGAAGAAAGCAACTGACACGCTTCGATGCGTACGAGTAAACACAACAGGAAGGTCGACACAATATCTCACTTTAATCACCAAAACAAAAGTCCAACGCTTGTTCGTGCTATAAAGTAATTTAGACCTCGTTCCAGACACGAAAAAAAATAATACCAAAAGAAAATCCTGTTGCAACAACATAACAAATATTTTAATATTGTCTCAAACGAAGACTGGGCATGATTCTCTGTCGGTTACAATGTTTCATTCATGAAGGAAGTACCTGAAACTTAACAACCCATGACCGTTGTTTGGGTGTGCGTGTTGCATTCAATTAGCTTGAAGTATTTTTTAAAGTTTCTGCACTGATATACTGTGAAACATGTTAGAGATACGATATCGTTTCCTTTTCCAGTGCCGGTCGTACGTGCAAGGGATGTTGTTGCCTTAAAAGCTTAAAGGGTGTTTACAGTTCACTAAACAGCCTAAACTGGGCTCCTAAATACACACGCAAAAGCAAAATTGCAAAACTTAAAATCTTTAAACAGCGAAACTTTATTTATCTCGTCATCTTTAGCACGGCATATGCCATATGCACATGTTTTGCATGGAATAATTTCTATTTTCCTGAACATGAAAAGGTGTGCAGGGTGCAATATGCTTTTCACTCCGCAACAGTGAGACTTGGTCAAGGAATAAAGCACCCGCCGGAATTTTGTTCCATGTAAAGTTTTATCGCTCTCCATTTACTCAAAACAGAATTTCCCGGCTGCTGCGTTTGGTGCTGATTATTTTCGTCACCGCTTGTTTCACGTTCCACTCCGAAAATTCCACGAATGTGCTGCAAGTCTTCAGCAAACTTTTTGCGTCCGTAGGCATCGATTCGTTTCCATAAAGTTTGATTAAAATGTTCGTAAAGTGCAATGTCCTGATGCGAAAAACACTTTCTTCTTATAAAAATGCCACAGAAAACAAAATGTAGAGTGTATACTACAAGACTGCACCATGTCACCAAGCAAATAAACAATAAACGGTTTCAGATTTAATTTTTAGATCTGCAGCTTATTGTGCCATTATAATACCTGAACCAGTTTTATTCAATAATTTACATGCTACGTTGGCAAACCTAATCACCACAAAAAACTTACGATGTTGTTGAGTTTTTGGAACGCATTCTTTTCCTTGTCCGTCCTAAATGGAAACTCGCTTGTATGAAGCTTCTTTGTGTCTCTCGGGATGTTTACTTCACTCAAACCACCCGATCCGTCTACTTTTAGGCGCTTTAAACTGTCGAATTCTGGATAATCCCGGGGCTTTATGCTGTCGTATTATATTCCATGTTATGGATTTTGCGCTTTAAGCGACATGGTATGCTATTGATATTACGAACAGCTTAGGGGGTTACCCTAGGTGTTGTTTTCGTCGGTTGTGGCTGTTTGTTGACAAATTAAATCAGCTGAACTGAACCTTACAGCAGGGCTGCCACTCTAGATATTTTATAGCTAGATCTAGATGGTTTTGGTTAAGCCTAGATGTAAAATTTGGGATCTAGATGTTTTTTTAACGTTTCTAAAGACCATAGGAACAGTAAAGCCTACAAACGTTCCACCCAGATAACCACAAAGCCTCGACGTTATAATGTTAGAACAGTAACAGAAAAAAAAATATAGTGATGAAAAGGAAGAAGTAAGCTTCTTTATCAAATATAGATCAATTCATAATAAAAACCTTTATATGTGTTGGTTTTTGGCTCATATATTACATTTAATGGGATTATTTTATGTTTAGATATATTATTTGATGTTTAATTTTTCAATCTAGATGATTCTAGATACTTTTTGAGGTCAATTTAAATTATTTCGTTCAAACAAAAGTGGCAGCCCTGCCTTACAGTGCGGTAGGAAGTTGGAA
The DNA here is from genome assembly GCF_965637545.1 of Phallusia mammillata. Taxonomy (NCBI): domain Eukaryota; kingdom Metazoa; phylum Chordata; class Ascidiacea; order Phlebobranchia; family Ascidiidae; genus Phallusia; species Phallusia mammillata. The sequence goes on from NW_027649092.1 coordinate 10,699, forward strand.
GTTAGAACACTGGCTTCAATTTATAGAGTTTTTTTCCTAAAAAATGGTGGTAAGTTTAACTTATTTAAGTATTTTGTACAAAATAGAAAAACATTTTAATATAGAAAGACATATCACATATTTGTCTGACCTGAGGACATTAACTGGGTTCACACACAGGAAGTAGATTTTGACTGAAGCAGCATAGTTTTACGAGTTTGTCAGCCTTAAAAGTGACAAGCATCTGTGCCCCTGCAGGGTCCTGGTGTGCAGGGTTTTTTTTTGAGGTGTTTTGGGGGACCGAAACGGTCCCCCAAATTTCTCCAGCGGTTTCCCAAAATGTGCCAGTAGCCTAATAAATAATTCGTTTAAGCAAATATGGCTATTTTTTGGTATTTAAATGAAACACTTGCGATCTCTTAAAACTACTTAGTGGTCACCCAAACCAAGCCTTAAAAAAAACCCTGCTGTGTATTTGATTTGGACAAAAACATCAAGGTGTTGGAAGTTTAAACTCATATGGGCAACCAGGGGCGGATCTAGACGGGGTTGTTTGGTGTTTTGACACCCCCCTCAGAAAATTGGTAAAATTTGCCGGACTCCCATTTTGAAAAAAACTTGTGCGTAGATTAAATAGGCCAAACGTTACGTTTACCGCTCTGGATTACAGGGAGTCGTTATCCCAAAGTTGTGCGCCTTCATCGTTTTGTATTGGCTTATCTAATAGTCTATTGTGACGTAACAAGGGTTAAAATGAAGAGTTTATTGCGCTGACAATACAAAAGTGATTATCCGCCAAGGACGCTGAAGTTAAAAGTGCTGACTGCACTAAATGTAATGTATTCAACTCTTTTCGCTTTTAAAGAATGTTAAATCCGATTAAACTGATTTAAAACGTTTAATGCTATATTGTTTATGACCTACCAAACACGTTATTGTTCGTCACAAATATTCGATCGATGTTAATCGAACCATGTTGTTATGGTACATGTAATTTGTAACTTGCCAATGCTTGACATTTTCATGCCTCGCATAGTAACCAACTTTATTGCATTTGTAACGTTGTGCCACTTAACAGCAGGGCGGAAACTATGGGTTATGTTTTTAAAAGCTTTGTGCGTCCGTCTCTGTTATTCATTAAGCACTGCGTAGTTACAAAAGTGACACGGTACCTTGCGTCCGGAACGTTTTTTTAGATAGGGAAATACCCAAATCGTAGTATATAACGTCATCGTCATCAATTTCCCAAATAATTGTTGGACACCCCCCTAAAAAAATTTCTAGATCCGCCCCTGTGGGCAACACTTCCATCGATTATAAACAAGGCAGCTATACAGATGGTATATTTTTGATTAAAGAAAGGTCCTAATTGTTTCAGAAAAAAATGCAACCCGGACAAGTCTGGAACTGTTTGGGCTGGTGGTGAAAATTGGAATGTTGAAACCAATGCACTACAGGACAAGTGACAGAGAGTCAGATTTGGTGAACCACAGATGATTGTGTGAGTAAACAGTTGATCTAAAGAACTTAAGGCAGATTAATATAGCATGAGTTTGATATTTGGTATAGAAGTGTTTTACACACCTTAAAAACTATTAGGGGGAGATGCGGGACCATTGGGCCAAAATTCAGATTTTCATGACTATTTCTTTGAGTTCGAAAGAAAAATTGCCATTGAACACCTGTACTAATACTACACGTTTTAACACACTTACACAAGGGCACAACTTTCTTATTTGGAAATGAGTTGGCAAGATATTCCGTTTTAAAAATTACAAAAAATATGGCTCAAAGGTCCTTACCCTTGGAGACCATTGAGCCCCGCATAAAGGACCTTTGGGCCAGTATTTTTATGTGATATTGGACCATTAAACCATGTATGAGGGAGCTTGTTAAGTGTTGTGTTTGAAAGTAGAACAATTTTATTGAAAATGATATCTAATATTAATCAAAAGAAAGAAATACAACCAGCATCAATAGCTTTATAGGCCCATAAATACAAGAAATCACAGTTCACAAGTCATAACTGCTTAAGTTAAGGGTTGATGTAGATTTCGCCCCTTTGATGTATCTTTGCAAAGTTGCACGGGGAATGTTGTTGCTGAAAGCGGCTTCTCGGGTGGTACATTTTTTATTAAAAACCTCTAGAACAGCTTTTCTCAAGCTAGAGTCAGTATAATGTCTATACTTTTTTTTTTTTTTTGAAAGTAGGCATTTGATATAGGTTATATGATTTACTAGACTAATATCAGACTCTATTAATATAACAATTCGTTTGTGTAAAGGTTTTTGACAGTTTAATATGCAACATAAATACATAGGCCTAACACAAAAATTCATACTTAAAACCCGGTGGTACTAAATACCGCATGTGGCCGCATGTGACCGCATGTGACCGCATGTGGCCGCATATGACCGCATATGACCGCATGGTATACCGCATGTGACCGCATGTTATCACACGGCAGGAATCTTTGAAGGACTTAAATATGCTTTTACGAAAAAATAATTTTGCGGACTTTTGAAAGCGCTTACGGTTAGAGCTATTAGGGTTGGGTGAAGGTTTGAAATTAAAATCAATCTAGAATCTGGTCTATTTTACCCCTGAATTCTTACATTTCACATAACATAGTGCACTTTAAGAGGAATCACATGCGGTCACATGCGGCCACATGCGGTCACATGCGGTCACATGCGGTATTTAGTACTACCCCTTAAAACCCACAAGCACAACACATGTATTAACGCTATTAAGGTGTAAAGTCAAAGGACCTTTCGGCCATGCCCAATGGTCCTGTGAACAACTGGCTCAATGGTCCTGTATTGCCACCATTACGAACTTATCTGACTGAACTACGTTACACAGATCAACTTAAGAAATACTAATGCTCATCTAACGCTACAACTAACTAACTAATATCCTGCAAACTTTGTGTTTTAACTAGCTTTCTCTTACAAAGAAATTACAAAAATGTAAAGGAGCAAAATATTTACTTTCAAGCTGCGAAAACTTAGTTATGCTCACAGTTTCTTTTGTAAGTGACTGACCTTCTTGTTGTTACAGCTTTAAAACTATTGCAACACAAGTACTTTAACATATGACTGAGAACTTGCTACACCGGCCAGTTTGAGAGAAACGCATGATGGCCCAAACGTCCTTCATGCCCAATGGTCCCGCATCTCCCTACATGAAAGACTGAGGTAGCATGCCTAGTTTTATTGACCGATTTTATTTGGTTACCTCCAGCACTTGTAATATTAATGACT
>NW_027649093.1:0-13927 GCF_965637545.1 Phallusia mammillata
CAGACGTTTTAAGACTTTTTACTGGTAATAATAAGTCGCTATGGGTTTAGTTATAATCCCATTGCGATTTAACGTTGCTTACTCACTGATAATAACCCTGCATTTGACGCTAATAGTTTTCGGTCTACACCAGCATAAAAATTTTCAGCATGTACAGAAACCAAGGCTTGAAAAGCGCTTGTCGTAGAAACTGGCAATTAAGTTTAAGCTAGTACAAGTGGCAATTTTGAACATATCTAACGTATTATTGACACAACCACAAGGCAATTTGCAACAAGGAAATAAGTTCTTGTGGGCCAATCTCAGTAAGTTAGGCCTGTGGCTTCACGATTGTCGGTTTGCTTCAGTGTGGCCCACAACGCACCTCTGCGCATTAATGAGTTGCGCAAATTAAATTATTTCGCCATTTTCCGCCACTTATACCGTCCACCGGGCGACCAAGCGTGCTAAAGCCTTGCTACATAATGCTATTAGGCGGCCACTACGTACTGCGCCGCCTGTGAGACTTTTATGAGTTTGGCAGCTTTCATGTCAGAGAAGCGTTGTGAGAGAAAAATCACCCTGAATATTCTGCTTTTTAAATGTCTTTGTTGAAATGTAAGTTTATTAATTAAATATGTATTGTAAACTGCAACCAGCAGCCATGTGTAACGATTCTTTACATTTTTTGCAGGAAGCCAAATGATGTCGATGTCAAGAATGGTACATCCCCGGGGGATGCCCCCTGGCGCCATGAACCCATCCTGGGGTGGACCAGACCAGTTCCAACAGGTATTTGTGTTATTCATCACCTGCCAAAGTGTGTTAGATTTTCCATGAGTACAAATACAAAATATGTTTCAGCCTTTTCCGATGCGAATGCCTCCGAGTACGATGCCAGGGCACAGCGGGATTCCAATGTCCATGTAAGAATTCATGTCGGGTTTGCTTTGAGTCGGACATATAGTGGTTAACTTTTTCGTTGCATTACAGGCATGGAAGATGGCCCAACCCGTCTGGACCCGTCGTAAGTGAACCTAATATATCCAAAAACATTTTAGCCAGACAAAAACAACAATAAATCTTCCTACATCGAATATGTTTTGTTTTGTTTCACACATTAATTTCTGTCGCAGGGCCCGCCCACTGGAGGACCTCCCGGTAACCCTATAATGAGAAGTCCACAAGGTAAAGTTGACTGCGTTTATCCACATAATACAGTTAAATCATCACAAAACGAATGTCATATTATCCTCGTGCTTTCTATCACTACATACATGTAAAGTGTACGCGTACGTTGTTCAACATCAGCCACATCACACTGCCCGCTGCCAAATACACTCCAGCACGTGCATTTGCAGTCACGTTCATAGGGATTGTGTGCTTGTTTTCATAGAGAATATTGTGTGTGTGTGTGTGTGTGTGTGTGTGTGTGTGTAGCCTTACACAGCTAACCCGTTTTTCGGCTTTTAATGTTTTAATGAATAGTAACAGTTTTCCAGTAAAGTCAGGACGAAGTTTAAGTTTTGCATGTCATCTAAGCCGTTTCCGCCCGTAGTCCAAACTTAACTTCTTGTGCCCCACCACAGGCCCCCGACCGGGTATGCACCCCGGCCCCCATCCGAGCCGATTTCCCCCGGTCCATGACCCCAAGAACCCAGGTGATGCAGTATACTTACTGTCGGCTGCACCGCACAAAAAAATAACCTAGCCCGCGTAGTGGTTGTCGCAAAATCTGTTCACTGGCAGCACTTGAGACATATGTGTACACAGTGTGCATGACCGTTGCTTAGTAACTGACTGACTGTAACACAAGCATGCTGCTACGAATTTTTCATTGATCGCGCGAATCCTTGTTGTACTCATTTGATTGGCACTGCCATTGTCAAACAAGTAGCTTATTAATTGTCTTTGCAAACTGCCGAATTGCATGACTTACAACACAGTATTAGAATCAAACTTCTACTTGTATTTGAAATAATCACTTTCGGTTAATTACGGTAATTCGTTCTAGTTTTTTGGTAGTTATACTTGAACCTTTTGTTGTTTTTCAGATCAAATGAACCCAGATTTTATGGGAAAACCGATTCCTCACCCGCAAATGTCCTCCGCGGTATGTGTTTATATTTTTTAGCGATTGCACACACTTACCTTTTAACTAGGTCAATCCTTATCCAAACCGGTTGAGATAACCAAAAAACTCTTTTCTCGCTGCGAATTCCACAATTGCTTTTGTAGAGTAAAGTATAGCTGCGCTTGCACGGAAGAAAATCTCGCCACTATGTAATCATTTGACAGGCACGTTTCGAGTATTTTAGCAATCGTTTTCTTTGTAGTATCCTGTCGGCCAGGACGGATCTCTTCCACCGACCTCTATCCCCATGTCAGGCGGTCCACCATTATCGGTGTCAACTCCCAACATGGCCCAACCCTTGAATGGAATGAACGGATCCGGACCAGACTCGTCCATGATGGAAGGAATGCCCAAGGTTTGAATACCTTAACATTGAACACACAACTTTCCGATAAGACTATAATATACAATGCTTTTTTGCAATTACATTTTCCAAACTGATACTTCCAAGCTAAAGTTACAACCAACGAACAGTGTGGTTTAGAAGCTAAATGAAGTTTGTGCATTCAGTAACCATTGGTTCTTTACACAGAGCTCGCCCAGTAACAACATGCCTATGAACAACATGAGCGTCCCTGGTGCTCCGCCGCAAATGGGGCCACCTGGTGGACCAGGTGGAACACCACACACGCCACAAGAGGGCGATGACGGCTCGTTTATGGTGTCAAGTTTTAATGAGAACGTGAGTAACAATCCGCCCATGGGTTCGTTTTGATCCCAGTGAATTATGCCTCGTGCGTGCGATAATTTGACGTCACTATGTGATGACGTAGTCTTCGATTAGTACATAAGATCGATTATACTGTACCTATACCCACCCGAGAGGTGACCAGAAAATGCTCAAATGGGACAAAGGTGTTCGGGTAACTGGCCAAACCTACCAACGTGCTAGTTTTGATTATGGTACTTGTACATACTGAAATCGTTGACATGTTTAAATCGTGAGGATTATTTCTGCTTGTTGGCTAGTGCTGTTTATCTTTTTCTAATTCTTCGTAAGTCAAAATAACACAACATAACTTAACAATGTGAAGGATTTAAGCTAAACAAGGCTTAAGCACACGTGACGTTCAGAGATTAGAGTAATTTACTGGTACTACTTACTGTATCCCTATTTTACTATTTATTCGCTGATGTACATACCAAAATATTGTTTGTATCATAACGAATTCTCGCCTATGATGTTGTTAAGTCCCATTTTTGTCGTTGAAATAAATTTCCAAGTCAACTGGTAAGAGTGGTCTAATCACCAGTGAGAAAATAGCCTCAACTTTCCGTCTCTTGCTAACCCTGCTTGCTGCGTTTGCCTGCTCTACATAAGTGTGCGTAAACGCATGTTCAGTCAACTTAACCGCGCGACAGCATTCGTTGACGATCGCGGAGCTATTTATGGCATTTAAAAGAGACTGAAATGCATGGTTCTCCTTCATAAGCCACTTTTAACATATGGAACTCCATGGCACGTCAAATAAAAAAATGAACCAAAGACCTACATACATATTATATCGTTTAAATTCGTACTAGGCTGTTTGATACTTTGGTACTAATAACACTAACCGTCCTTTCAAAACCTAACCCGACTCTGTTTGTTGTTGTTTTTGCATATCTTTTCGTTGTGCGACTGTCTGCCTGCCTGTCGTCTTGCCTTTGCTGATGCTCCATGTCGCCGCATTGGGCGTGACAAAATTCGTCTTCGGGTGGCTACCGGGTATTTTCAAAATAACCGCCGCTAATCATCGCTCGTTCGACCCTGCTGACTTGCTTTCAATTAACCGCTTCATCCAACTGACGCGCGCACAGGATCACAACGAGTCGGCCGCCATCTTGAAGATTAAAGAAAGCATGCAACAGGAAGCAAAACGCTTCGAAGCAAAGGACGGAGACGGGAACGGTGCGCCATCTAGCGCCGACTTTGGTTTTATGGCGTCTGTTTGAAACGCCGGACAGAAAGTCATCAAAACTGACCGTGTCCTTTCGCTGGTGTTGTATTTGCCTCGTGCAGATATAGTCAAACTCACACCACAACATAAACGTGAAAACATAGATATATAAACCCCGCATGTTTTTAGCGGCATCTGTAAGTCATATCAAAAGCATACGACGGTTTACTCACTGGAGGAAGATCGGCAGCTGCTATTCCCAATCAGCCACTTGGATATCGCTAGGTCGCGATGTACGTCTTATTTTGCGCTTGTGTTTTTTGTAAGTTCTGGTGCTTTCTTTGTGTTGAACTTGCCTACGTCGCTGGCTCTTAAGCTTTGTTTGTCACGTGACTGCTGTGTGTGATAAAATGTCTGTAACAAACCGTTGTCTCGACTAGTTGCGTCATTTGTCCCCTCACAGGCTTTGACAGTCTGTTGGTGAACTAACTTTGAGCTTACCTTTAAAATTGCGAACTAAACAAGCCAATAAAACGATTTAACAAATCTGATTTTACGCCACAAAAACTTCCAATCCGAGTTCTGTGTTTTTGTACTGCACGTCGAGCCATGACACTGCGAAAACTGTTCGCCCCGCTTTCAAATGTCAACCTTTACCGCCGGGTGACTCAGCAAGTTCTGTCGACCACTGTATTCAGCAGGGGCAGTAAGATTACAACTTCTACACACACTCAACGTTTCCCACACGTGCGCAGTACGGTCACTGTGATGTCTTGTCCCGTTGCAACATTTGTTATTTAAGTGGGACGACGTCGCACACAGCGCTCACCCGACGTACCGCCACCTCTGTACAGTGTACATAGTGTGAACATTTTTCCGCCGCTTGTTAGGTACTGTTTGACGACATGCCGCATTTTTTATCAAGAGAATCGTGTCTATCCATTCATAAAGTCGCGCAGAATCAGTTTATTTGTCGCAGTTGCAGGCGTTCCGAAATGCCAGTAAACACTGAGGTTACGCCGTTTTCATACACCCGCACTGTAGTATTTGCTTAAAATTTGTCGTTTGATAAAAGCACCACTAAGTATTATCAACCATGTTTGTTGTTCATATATGGCCATTCGTAACAAAGTATGGAAACAGTACAGTTTGTCTTGGATCTGGTGCTACTTTCGTTTGCGTTTTAGACCTTGTGCCCATCTTTTTGTGTTATCACTTTTTTCAGAATGTACTGAAGCCGTGTGTCCGTTATAACAACACAGTTTTCATGATCTTTCCTATTTGCGTTTTTTGAGTGTCTCGTCCGTGTGTACCTTGTATTTAAACAAATAAATCACTTGGGCCCCGAGTTGATTGTTATTTTCCCATACTGTGGATTTCCATCATAACCATAATAATACGACATTTACGAAATTTAAATCACGTGGCAAACACCGTTTGTGAATTACTCATTTCAGTAAGTTGCAAAGGGAGTTTTGAGCGTACGAAATCATTGGGAAAGTCGGTTAAAATCAGTGGACGTAAATCCACGCAAAGATATCCTGTTTCGCTTGTTGAGTTGTGGGTTAAAAATGTCGACCTCAAATTAATCAAAGATCATCGCAGTTGACACTCCAATCAGATTATAAGTCGTTGCAAGTCAAAAAGCTATTTTTACGCCTGTCTTCCAGTATAAGCATCCTTAACAAACTCCTGAAAACCGGGCTTGTTAATCGACCTTTGCCGCCAAACAGCAAGGGTATCATTCACAACCTTATTGTTTTCCGTACGAGTTTCGCTCAATGGACCAGTCACGCAATACCTTTCACTAGAGGCGCTATGGAGTGTGACACCTGAAACCGCTTACAAGGGCTGGATCTAGTCGTCACCCAGGTAACCGAAGCTGTGAATACCGGCAGGACAATGCTGCCACACGAGCAGCGTTTGCGTTCGAACATATGCCTTGACATGCTTTTTTCATGCCGAAACAACACATCGGGTTGCTTGTCTCAATACGCGAAATTACCTCTTATTATTTGTGGCAACTGCTTTGGTCCCGTGTATACACACAAATCTGGCTTGTCCGCCGTCACGTTAACCGACCGTGAACCGCCTGAAAAACGTCGCTTGTGTGTCGTCGGAACTTTCTCTTGTTTCACTGATCCCGCTCTGACAAAGCGTTCTTACAGTTCTTTGTAAGTCGTTTGCTTTCAGCTGCTGTTTTGTCAACACGCATTCACCATTTAGCAAGCTGTCAGGTACCATGTTGATTCTTTTCTGTTCCGCATAGTGATATGTTCAGTTGCGAGATGCTAGCAAATGTACCAAAACAAGTTTGACAAGATTTGGGCTGCCGTTAAACATGTTAAATTCAGTTATTGTTGCTGTTTCAGGTTAGTTTTTTTATGTGGGTATAAATCGTCATGCCAAACTACAACACGCCCGGACATCCTTATGGATCGCAAAGCATTCACGTCACTACAAGTCCGCTCTACAAAAGCAAGGACGGAAAGTCAGTTAATTATTATGTTTGCACCTATCAAAATAATCGTGTCAAGCCTTTACGTCTTAATAATTTGTATTTATGTTGTGGCATAATTAGTGAAAACCTCGTCTATTCAACAAAATAGAAAGTTGTATAATTTAATTAACACTTTAACCAGACATGGAGTATATCCTGTTGTTAGCAATAAAACGATTGGAAACTTATTGTTTTGTATCGTTTACCTCGTGTATGAAAATAGATTAGTTTAAGGTTGCATATGTAGGTAGTTTATGGTCAGTTGTATTACCTCCTATACTATGACCGGACTTTTGTTTCAATGTGCAATGATAATTAAATACACATTATTTTTGCATTACTGTCAAATTGTTTGTTTGTTTGTTTGTTTTTTTTTTTTGGGGGGGGGGGTGTTTTAGTCAACTAAAACTATTAGGTTTAATATATATATGTAATGTCGCCATCTAGCCACTAAATTAGGAATGCTGTTCATATCAGTATCTTTTTTATAATTCGTTTCAATATAAAACCTGACTATGCGCCGCAAAGGGTTGTTTAAGTTGGCTAGTTAATCCTTAACAGCACTTCGGGGCCACTTGGTACGTTTGCTTTAGACTGGCGTTGATTGTTGCCTAAGACGTTTATTACAAACGGGCTGTTAACCCTACGCGGTGCGAGCTCTTCGACAAGCTGGACAATGGGATGTTGGAGTACGGATTAAATTGTCAGCATTTATTGCCACAATCCCTGGTTTGAACCACACCAAAGTTGTCTTAAAGGATTATAAACTATTGGATACTCTTGCAATGTAACTTATGTTTAGCTGAAATACTAAAAACTCTGTCAACATTGCGTCAAAGCTTTGCCTCGCTGTCGAACGGCGAAAGTCCACTGTAAATTTTCAGAAGGGTATGTTTGTTGTAGATATGACTACCCCCTCATGGGGAACCTCAACTTGACTACTCGACCGAATACAGGATTTCAACGCGAGAGTCCGCGGGGGTCCAACACCTCATCTCAAGAATCCTCTCCGAGGTCCCCAAGAGCCAAGACTGCCCCACCGGGCTACAAAACAATGCCACCAATCAACAAACATAAAAAGGTCAGTCAGTGCTTAAAAATGCATTTACACCTTTATTCGTGAATATTTTGCTTGAAGCATTGTGACAATAAGGCATTGAAAACTCAAGCAGCTTAATTGCCGCGTTATACACCTGTCTCCTAAAAGAAAAAATATTGTACCTTTTTGTTTTGAATCTTCATACCTATAATGACATAACCATGCATCTCTATGCCTGTTTTGGTCTGTGGTTGTTTGTAGCATTTCCTCAAACTTTTGATGGCAAAACTTTTCTAATTTCTTTGCTCAGACAAAAAACTATTGTTAGCATCAAAGATCAGCAACTTTTTTCTCGTTTACGTTCGCGGACTTTAATTTCCACATGCTTGCAGAAATTTGGCTATAGCACCACTTAGCATGAACAATTTGGCCCTTCCCTTTGTTACTGTTGTAATACATCGCCTATTTTAAAGACGTGTTCAATATCTTATCCGAGTTGTTTGTTTTTCTTCACAGTTGATCACGCTCAACTTTCGACAATTGACACCATGGTGTCGTGACATGTATCGCTGGTTCACTCCTGATCCTAGTCAGGGTGTGTGGCATGACAAGGAAGATTTGGACCGATATCGTCAGCAGGTCTTTCGAGAACGTTTACCGGCACAACGGATATTTCACGCGGAGAAAGGACTTATTCCAAACTACTCCGGATATGTTCCAGGTATTCTACCGAGGCTTTGAAACGAAAACAACACATTGCAACGTTCCCATGACACTAAACGATGGTCAATGCAATAAGTTTGGGGTAGCCCTTTTTCCAGCCAACCTGTCAGTTAAAACAACCAATTGCTAAATTGCCAATACCAATAATTGCCTTCTTCTGCCAATTGCTACCTTTCCGTTTAAAACATCGTTTGTTACAACTATTGTTAGATCAGATTCTTAAATAACACGATTGCCAAACCATACCACCTTGTAAATGAATTACCATGTTTAACCATGATAGCGTTGTTATTTTCAGGTCAAAAGTTTCGATATGGAAGTACCTGGGCCCGAGAAACAGTTAATGCAAACAGGATTGGTATTCCAAGAAGGTGGGAATCAACTTCACTGTTTGAAAACCGCCCTATTGGAGCGTAACTTAGTTGTTTTTGTTTAGTTTTTTTGCGACCCAAAATGATGAATTATTAGAGTTGGTTTAAATAGTTTAAATTTCTTAATCTTAAAGCAAAAGTTTTAATCGATCACAGTGACGAAAAACTTGATTTTGTTGCTTTTAAGTCAAAGGCCGAGTTATATTAATTACAAACTGCCGGAATTGGGAGACATAAATTATATGTTTTTGTGTGAGAATTGGTGCGCTTTGTATTGCATGTTACGAAACTTTCTACTTGTGTTTAATTGAGCAATAAAATCCACAACCTATTGAACGTTTTCTGTGATGTTCCATTTTGCGAAGGCCAGAAACACGAGGCGGGCATGCGAGCGTTTTTTGCACAATGTGCTCGAAAATGTGCAGGTGCCGAAATGTGCAAGTCATAATGTGCAGGTGCCAAAATGTGCAGTCGCTCAAATGAAGTATTGATATTTAACGTCAAACTATTGTTGTGGTCATAAATTGTGCCAAAAATATTAGTTATAAGTTATGACCTATAAATTAAAATCGGATTTAAGAGAAACTTGTAAAAATGCATGTTGTGTTTGTTAGATATGGCAAAGCGTGAAATTATCTAGCATTCAGGAAATAGGAAACACTGTTTTTCAGACTAGATATGTACACGATCGTCACCTCAATCGGTTTGACTTTATTGTTTTTAATTTAAGGCCTGTTAGCTTGTAGCCTGCCCAGCTTCTATAGATTTTACAATTAGACAATAGTATACTCATATGACAGTCCAGCTATTGTTTCCGTCACGCTTGATTAACACTACACGCTTGTCGGATGCTTGCATTGAGTTTGGTGCTTTAAGAGCAAGCAAATGACAAAGCTGGGCTTGTATGGTCAGATTTATGCATCTACCCTGTATAATGTTACTACGTGGTTGTGATTGTGCTGTTGGAGAGTATTTAATGTACGTTTTATCTTTTTAGTACTTCTTTAAACGCTTTGAAGTGATTTTACCTAACATATTAAAGGGTGCATAAAGTTTATTACTAATTGATTTAAAGTCTGGTAAAAATAGAACTTTCCTAACTGGCTGTATCTTTGAACTGATGTTCAACGACTTTGGCCTCGACCAGGAACTCTGGACAGACGAAAGGTCAAGCTTGAACAAAGATCATGTTTTTTTCCAAAGTTACTCATTTTAAACTGTCAACAAAGGGTAAATTTTGTGAATCAAAAATTAAGTTTATTTGAAGAAAAATTCAAGGCACCAAAACAATTGCTAGACATCATAACCACCAAGGAAACTGGTGCAGAAAACACAAGTCAAATTGCTATGATAAGTAACAAAGAGTTAGACACAACAGAGTATTTATGAGGATATGTTTTTTCAAGGCAAAAAACTAGTTTACGGAAGTTATCAAAATTGTCAGCATGTTGTCAACCATGCGACCACAGGGCCAGCTGATTTCTTTAGTGGAGCCAAAGTCTGGAGGTCTCGCTTATCCTTTTATGAGTTACTGCAACTTTTACAAAGTGCGTAAATGCCTGACAGGATGTTTACGGCCAGCCAACAAGCTAGATTTTTACTGCATTGCAAAAGTTACACTGATCCTCACAGAGTTTCCAAAAAAGACATATGTGAAATTCTAGAAGTTGCTGGACTACCATATGAGTATACTGTTATTAAACTCAAAACCAAGTCAAAGACCCAGCTGTCCAGTGATTTTTATTCAATGAAACAAATGAATTATTAGAAAGTTTTCCATCCTTTGGGTTATACTGCACAAAAGGACTATATATGTGTCTTTGGAAGAAACTCAAATGACAACATTCAAAAAGAAAAGGACAACCACACAGTTGCCCAACTTAATGTTTGACATTTTTTATTTCTTTGAGGCTCATTTACATGACATAACTTGGTATATGGGTATTTAATTAGGTTAATTTTGAAACCCACACAAATACTTGATGTGATGCCCTAATTTTAAGTTTGCTAAAACATTCATGTTATTGCTTCTGACTTGCTATTGTGTGGACCAGATGGCTAAAAAGACCTACTGTAGGAATATCATAATACACCAAAATATCATTAGATGCTTTTGCAAAATTTGTAATTGTTTCCTGACTAATATACAGAAACTAGATGATTGCCATTATGAACGAAAAAGGTGTATGTTTCATGTGGGATTGCAAATAAATAAACAAACTAAACCTGGCGTGAACAATTAGAGAGATAAAGAGACTGAAACAGCCAGAAAGAATATTAGGATAGGGAAAATATTTTTTTGAGACCGCTGTGGGCATTCTGTATTATATTTTTGGTAAAAAATATGTACAATGGTAACAAAACGGGTTTAGAAAAGGATAATACTGAGATGTCATGAAAAAAATGATGGATGTGCAATGCAAAAGTATAAGTTCTCACCATTTATATAGGCATCAGTTATTTACCACTGCATTTGTTTGAAACCACATTGTATTTTCAGTTATTTTTGCCCTGAAGGGTCATATTCTGTTCAGTTAAAAAACTTAATCCACTGCATTTAACAAGAAAAATAACATACCTATATAAGTTAATTGATTTGCACAGAACACTATTTAAAATAAAAATGCAGGGAAAGATATATAATAATTATGTAATTGGGACAAAAAATTGTTTGTGTGAAGGACAGATAGACTTTTTTAGTATGACCTGCACATTTTGGCACCTGCACATTTTCGAAAAATGTGCGCACATTTTACCCTGCACATTTTGGCACCTGCACATTTTCGAAAAATGTGCGCACATTTCGACCTGCACATTTTGGCGCACATTGTGCAAATTCTTGCCGTAAGCCCTGTTGAGAAACACAAGGCACTTCACGATTTTGCCAACGAGCATCATTCCAAACGAAAGACCCTTCAACTAAAAAAATAATTTTAAAACTTTGGCTTCCAAAAGCTCGTGATTTAATCCCTACTTAAACATCCCTTTGTCTGTTCGACGTTTGAGTAGTTTTGTCATCGTCGATTTTAGGCCTATTGGGCAACATGAAAGTACGCTATAGTGATTATATCAAAACGGGCGTCTGAGATTGGATTAAAATGTTATTTTTGTTACAAACCTTCACCTCGACCCCAATAGCCTTAACTGTCAACATTTGCATAAGTTTTATTAGTAGATTGCGTATTTTATGGGAGACCCGTGTGTTCAGTTGCCAATACAACGAACTTAGCCGTAGCCTACTCTGGTGCGCCGCCTAACAAGCGAGAATAAGTCGCATTTTTATTCTCGGCTGAGGTCATGTAGCTTAAACAAAATACTTTTGATAATAATTAATCAATTTTTTTTGACGAAAAAGTGTTCGAAAATTTTCATCACGAAAAAGATAAAAAACAACATTACAAAAACACGTGCGCCACAAGCATTTATGTTGGATACGACAAACGTGCAAGATGGTATGAGATTTACCAGGAGCGTGTGGCTTTTATTTCGAGATTATAAGTAGTTTATTGGCATGACTTTCTGATTAAAATTTACCGCTTATCAAATTATTTTTTTTATTTTTGGTATCTTGGCAAATATTATATAATTACCATGAAAAAAATTGCGTTTCGGTCATCTTAGATAATATTCAGAATACCGTAGCTTGATTCCAGTTGAAACAATTTTGTGCTAATTGATATCTAGTTACTAGTTTATTGCACGAACCAATACATTTGAAATGCCGCTGTGTTATTTTGCTTCTAATTATTCAATTGTTGTTCCACAGTTATATTTGAACTAAAAATGAGTGATATGGAGAGTGATATTTCTGACGAAGAGTTTCATGTGCCAAGGTTAAATGAGGATGCAAGTGATGGAGATTCTGACAAAGAGGTAGCACACGTTTTACGTAGATTGTCAGTACAAACAAATAATGATTTGTGTTTCTAATATTGCAAATAAAAAATTGATTTGTCTTTTCTTTTTCTAACACAAAGGTATAAAATACTCTTAACTCTTGAGGAATCAAATACATTTTTAGGAAACGTTTTTATGTCATTCAACTTATTCATTACTTTCCAAAAACATTCTAAAATAAGACTTCAAAAGTTTAGTTCACCAAATAGCATAAATTGTATTACAATTTGAATTGTGGAACACTATGTACGAATCTGTTCGTAAGTGTAATGATGAAAATAACAGCCGTAATATAAGTGATGGCTTGAGCATTTGCCAAAACGTTATTTTCATCATTAAAGTTAAAATGTATTTTATTATCACATTTTGTTATCATTAGACTGCTTTTACAAATTAAATTTACTGCTTAAAGCTTAAATTTACAATAAACTAGTGTTTAAACTGTTATGTCTTATTTATTTGAG
Organism: Phallusia mammillata; assembly: GCF_965637545.1. NCBI lineage: Eukaryota > Metazoa > Chordata > Ascidiacea > Phlebobranchia > Ascidiidae > Phallusia > Phallusia mammillata. The sequence continues at coordinate 12,988 of NW_027649093.1, forward strand.
GCTTCTAAGCTATCTGGTTTGCTGTGAAACAGTTTGGATATTTTGGTTCTTATTTGCATTGATTTTTTATTACTTTTATTTGCAGTTACAAGTTGCATATGCATCTGGTCTTCTCAAGCCTGGTCTAGTTCGTCCGATAACAGCGCCCGCTCCTGTTATCAACAACTTAGATGGACTAAAACAAAAGCTAGAAGAAATTAAACAGACTAATCTTGAGTGGATAGAGAGGTTAGATGTTACAGTGCAACCTCACGACAACAAGGAGAACAATGCTGATGAAGGTATTTATACATAAATTCAAAAAGTGTGTAGCAGTGTGCAAACTTTTGTTCATGTGCCACTTAAAATGACAGATTGAAAACACAGTTAAACAAAAATATATGGGTCAAAAAATGAATTATATTATGTACTGTTTATTGCAATACTCTTATCAACATCAAATTCTTGCATCAAGGCAGTGGTTCTCAAACTTATACTGATTGCGTACCACCTGGCAACCTTTTCTATCACTCTGTGCCACTGAAATCTTGTTTAAATGGGTAGACGAAGAGTTCTTCTTGACCACGGTGGCTAATTTATGATGACAGCATGTTAGCAATTCCTAAAAAATGTCGTAGACATTGGTTCTGCAAAAAAAAAACAGGGCTGATCACTTCGGTCAGTGATAAGCAATTCTTGAAGTGGCTTGAATTAAGTATATATAGCAGAAAGCTACTCACAGTTTGAGAACCACTGCATTAAGGTCATAACCATATGCCAGCAAATAACCAAGTTTAAATATATTGGCAGCCACAAAGAACAAACATTGAAGAATTATTATTATGACACATTTTTTTTTGGCATAACAAATGTTCCACATCATTAGGATATAAATGAACCAGCAAATAAAAAACTTACCCATTTTGTGTCACCCCTATTAAAATATTTGTTTACTCACAGT
>NW_027649094.1:0-13804 GCF_965637545.1 Phallusia mammillata
GTCGATAACTCACGAACCACTGAACCGATTTTGACGCCCCTTTGCAGGTGATGTTTGCCTCGTTGGCAAAACGCGTGTGCAAAGTTACAGCCCAATCGGACTCCTGTATCGACCTGTGCTAAAAGTGTTTTTCAGCAAAAACTGAGCATTTTTGTCAAAATTTGTAACTTGTCAAGTCGATAACTCACGAACCACTGAACCGAATTTGACGCCCCTTTGCAGGTGATGTTTGCCTCGTTGGCAAAACGCATATGCAAAGTTACAGCCCAATCGGACTTCTGAATCGACTTGCGCAAAAAGTGATTTTCAGCAAAAACTGAGCATTTTTGTCAAAATTTGCAACTTGTCAAGTCGATAACTCACGAACCACTGAACCGAATTTGACGCCCCTTTGTAGGTGATGTTTGCCTCGTTGGCAAAACACATGTGCAAAGTTACAGCCCAATCGGACTTCTGTATCGCCTGTGCAAAAAGTGATTTTCAGCAAAAACTGAGCTTTTTTGTAAAATTTTGTAACTTTTCAACTCCATAACACACGAACCGCTGAACGAAATTTGACGCCCCTTTGCAGGCGATGTTTGACCATTTGGTAAAACGCATGTGCAGATGTAGAGCCCAATCGTATTTCTGCATCGCCCTGTGCAAAAAATGATTTTCAGCAAAAACTGAGCATTTTTGTCAAAATTTGTAACTTGTCAAGTCGATAACTCACGAACCACTGAACCGAATTTGACGCCCCTTTGCAGGTGATGTTTGCCTCGTTGGCAAAACGCATATGCAAAGTTACAGCCCAATCGGACTTCTCTATCGCCCTGTGCAAAAAGTGATTTTCAGCAAAAACTGAGCATTTTTGTCAAAATTTGTAACTTGTCATGTCGATAACTCACGAACCACTGAACCGAATTTGACGCCCCTTTGCAGGTGATGTTTGCCTCGTTGGCAAAACGCATATGCAAAGTTTGAGCCCAATCGGACTTCTCTATCGCCCTGTGCAAAAAGTGATTTTCAGCAAAAACTGAGCATTTTGGTCAAAATTTGTAACTTGTCAAGTCGATACCTCACGAACCACTGAACCGAATTTGACGCCCCTTTGCAGGTGATGTTTGCCTCGTTGGCAAAACGCATGTGCAAAGTTTAAGCCTAATCGGACTGCTGTATCGCCTGTGCAAAAAGTGATTTTCAGCAAAAACTGAGCATTTTTGTCAAAATTTGTAACTTGTCAAGTCGATAACTCACGAACCACTGAACCGAATTTGACGCCCCTTTGCAGGTGATGTTTGCCTCGCTGGCAAAACGCATATGCAAAGTTTGAGCCCAATCGGACTTCTCTATCGCCTGTGCAAAAAGTGATTTTCAGCAAAAACTGAGCATTTTTGTCAAAATTTGTAACTTGTCAAGTCGATAACTCACGAACCACTGAACCGAATTTGACGCCCCTTTGCAGGTGATGTTTGCCTCGTTGGCAAAACGCATATGCAAAGTTACAGCCCAATCGGACTTCTGAATCGACTTGCGCAAAAAGTGATTTTCAGCAAAAACTGAGCATTTTGGTCAAAATTTGTAACTTGTCAAGTCGATAACTCACGAACCACTGAACCGAATTTGACGCCCCTTTGCAGGTGATGTTTGCCTCGTTGGCAAAACGCATGTGCAAAGTTTAAGCCTAATCGGACTGCTGTATCGCCTGTGCAAAAAGTGATTTTCAGCAAAAACTGAGCATTTTTGTCAAAATTTGTAACTTGTCAAGTCGATAACTCACGAACCACTGAACCGAATTTGACGCCCCTTTGCAGGTGATGTTTGCCTCGCTGGCAAAACGCATATGCAAAGTTTGAGCCCAATCGGACTTCTGTATCGCCTGTGCAAAAAGTGATTTTCAGCAAAAACTGAGCATTTTGGTCAAAATTTGTAACTTGTCAAGTCGATAACTCACGAACCACTGAACCGAATTTGACGCCCCTTTGCAGGTGATGTTTGCCTCGTTGGCAAAACGCATATGCAAAGTTACAGCCCAATCGGACTTCTGAATCGACTTGCGCAAAAAGTGATTTTCAGCAAAAACTGAGCATTTTGGTCAAAATTTGTAACTTGTCAAGTCGATAACTCACGAACCACTGAACCGAATTTGACGCCCCTTTGCAGGTGATGTTTGCCTCGTTGGCAAAACGCGTGTGCAAAGTTACAGCCCAATCGGACTCCTGTATCGACCTGTGCAAAAAGTGATTTTCAGCAAAAACTGAGCATTTTGGTCAAAATTTGTAACTTGTCAAGTCGATAACTCACGAACCACTGAACCGAATTTGACGCCCCTTTGCAGGTGATGTTTGCCTCGTTGGCAAAACGCGTGTGCAAAGTTACAGCCCAATCGGACTGCTGTATCGCCCTGTGCAAAAAGTGATTTTCAGCAAAAACTGAGCATTTTTGTCAAAATTTATAACTTGTCAAGTCGATAACTCACGAACCACTGAACCGAATTTGACGCCCCTTTGCAGGTGATGTTTGCCTCGTTGGCAAAACGCATATGCAAAGTTTGAGCCCAATCGGACTTCTGTATCGCCTGTGCAAAAAGTGATTTTCAGCAAAAACTGAGCATTTTTGTCAAAATTTGTAACTTCTCAAGTCGATAACTCACGAACCACTGAACCGAATTTGACGCCCCTTTGCAGGTGATGTTTGCCTCGTTGGCAAAACGCATATGCAAAGTTACAGCCCAATCGGACTTCTGAATCGACTTGCGCAAAAAGTGGTTTTCAGCAAAAACTGAGCATTTTTGTCAAAATTTGTAACTTGTCAAGTCGATAACTCACGAACCACTGAACCGATTTTGACGCCCCTTTGCAAGTGATGTTTGCCTCGTTGGCAAAACGCGTGTGCAAAGTTACAGCCCAATCGGACTCCTGTATCGACCTGTGCAAAAAGTGTTTTTCAGCAAAAACTGAGCATTTTTGTCAAAATTTGTAACTTGTCAAGTCGATAACTCACGAACCACTGAACCGAATTTGACGCCCCTTTGCAGGTGATGTTTGCCTCGTTGGCAAAACGCATATGCAAAGTTACAGCCCAATCGGACTTCTGTATCGCCCTGTGCAAAAAGTGATTTTCAGCAAAAACTGAGCATTTTTGTCAAAAGTTGCAACTTGTCAAGTCGATAACTCACGAACCACTGAACCGAATTTGACGCCCCTTTGCAGGTGATGTTTGCCTCGTTGGCAAAACGCATATGCAAAGTTTGAGCCCAATCGGACTTCTGTTTCGCCCTGTGCAAAAAGTGATTTTCAGCCAAAACTGAGCATTTTTGTCAAAATTTGCAACTTGTCAAGTCGATAACTCACGAACCACTGAACCGAATTTGACGCCCCTTTGCAGGTGATGTTTGCCTCGTTGGCAAAACGCATTTGCAAAGTTTGAGCCCAATCGTACTTCTGTATCGCCTGTGCAAAAAGTGATTTTCAGCAAAAACTGAGCATTTTTGTCAAAATTTGTAACTTGTCAAGTCGATAACTCACGAACCACTGAACCGATTTTGACGCCCCTTCGTAGGTGATGTTTGCCTCGTTGGCAAAACGCATATGCAAAGTTTAAGCCCAATCGGACTGCTGTATCGCCCTGTGCAAAAAGTGATTTTCAGCAAAAACTGAGCATTTTTGTCAAAATTTATAACTTGTCAAGTCGATAACTCACGAACCACTGAACCGAATTTGACGCCCCTTTGCAGGTGATGTTTGCCTCGTTGGCAAAACGCATATGCAAAGTTTGAGCCCAATGACTTCTGTATCGCCCTGTGCAAAAAGTGATTTTCAGCAAAAACTGAGCATTTTTGTCAAAATTTGTAACTTGTCAAGTCGATAACTCACGAACCACTGAACCGAATTTGACGCCCCTTTGCAGGTGATGTTTGCCTCGTTGGCAAAACGCATATGCAAAGTTTGAGCCCAATCGGACTTCTGTATCGCCTGTGCAAAAAGTGATTTTCAGCAAAAACTGAGCATTTTTGTCAAAATTTGTAACTTGTCAAGTCGATAACTCACGAACCACTGAACCGAATTTGACGCCCCTTTGCAGGTGATGTTTGCCTCGTTGGCAAAACGCATATGCAAAGTTACAGCCCAATCGGACTTCTGTATCGCCTTGTGCAAAAAGTGATTTTCAGCAAAAACTGAGCATTTTGGTCAAAATTTGTAACTTGTCAAGTCGATAACTCACGAACCACTGAACCGAATTTGACGCCCCTTTGCAGGTGATGTTTGCCTCGTTGGCAAAACGCGTGTGCAAAGTTTGAGCCCAATCGGACTTCTGTATCGCCTGTGCAAAAAGTGATTTTCAGCAAAAACTGAGCATTTTTGTCAAAATTTGTAACTTGTCAAGTCGATAACTCACGAACCACTGAACCGAATTTGACGCCCCTTTGCAGGTGATGTTTGCCTCGTTGGCAAAACGCGTGTGCAAAGTTTGAGCCCAATCGGACTTCTGTATCGCCTGTGCAAAAAGTGATTTTCAGCAAAAACTGAGCATTTTTGTCAAAATTTGTAACTTCTCAAGTCGATAACTCACGAACCACTGAACCGAATTTGACGCCCCTTTGCAGGTGATGTTTGCCTCGTTGGCAAAACGCATATGCAAAGTTACAGCCCAATCGGACTTCTGTATCGCCTTGTGCAAAAAGTGATTTTCAGCAAAAACTGAGCATTTTTGTCAAAATTTGTAACTTGTCAAGTCGATAACTCACGAACCACTGAACCGAATTTGACGCCCCTTTGCAGGTGATGTTTGCCTCGTTGGCAAAACGCATATGCAAAGTTACAGCCCAATCGGACTTCTGAATCGACTTGCGCAAAAAGTGATTTTCAGCAAAAACTGAGCATTTTTGTCAAAATTTGCAACTTGTCAAGTCGATAACTCACGAACCACTGAACCGAATTTGACGCCCCTTTGCAGGTGATGTTTGCCTCGTTGGCAAAACGCATATGCAAAGTTTGAGCCCAATCGGACTTCTCTATCGCCCTGTGCAAAAAGTGATTTTCAGCAAAAACTGAGCATTTTTGTCAAAAGTTGCAACTTGTCAAGTCGATAACTCACGAACCACTGAACCGAATTTGACGCCCCTTTGCAGGTGATGTTTGCCTCGTTGGCAAAACGCATGTGCAAAGTTTAAGCCTAATCGGACTGCTGTATCGCCTGTGCAAAAAGTGATTTTCAGCAAAAACTGAGCATTTTTGTCAAAATTTGTAACTTGTCAAGTCGATAACTCACGAACCACTGAACCGAATTTGACGCCCTTTGCAGGTGATGTTTGCCTCGCTGGCAAAACGCATATGCAAAGTTTGAGCCCAATCGGACTTCTGTATCGCCTGTGCAAAAAGTGATTTTCAGCAAAAACTGAGCATTTTTGTCAAAATTTGTAACTTGTCAAGTCGATAACTCACGAACCACTGAACCGAATTTGACGCCCCTTTGCAGGTGATGTTTGCCTCGTTGGCAAAACGCATATGCAAAGTTACAGCCCAATCGGACTTCTGAATCGACTTGCGCAAAAAGTGATTTTCAGCAAAAACTGAGCATTTTGGTCAAAATTTGTAACTTGTCAAGTCGATAACTCACGAACCACTGAACCGAATTTGACGCCCCTTTGCAGGTGATGTTTGCCTCGTTGGCAAAACGCGTGTGCAAAGTTTGAGCCCAATCGGACTTCTGTATCGCCTGTGCAAAAAGTGATTTTCAGCAAAAACTGAGCATTTTTGTCAAAATTTGTAACTTGTCAAGTCGATAACTCACGAACCACTGAACCGAATTTGACGCCCCTTTGCAGGTGATGTTTGCCTCGTTGGCAAAACGCGTGTGCAAAGTTTGAGCCCAATCGGACTTCTGTATCGCCTGTGCAAAAAGTGATTTTCAGCAAAAACTGAGCATTTTTGTCAAAATTTGTAACTTCTCAAGTCGATAACTCACGAACCACTGAACCGAATTTGACGCCCCTTTGCAGGTGATGTTTGCCTCGTTGGCAAAACGCATATGCAAAGTTACAGCCCAATCGGACTTCTGAATCGACTTGCGCAAAAAGTGATTTTCAGCAAAAACTGAGCATTTTTGTCAAAATTTGTAACTTGTCAAGTCGATAACTCACGAACCACTGAACCGAATTTGACGCCCCTTTGCAGGTGATGTTTGCCTCGTTGGCAAAACGCATATGCAAAGTTACAGCCCAATCGGACTTCTGAATCGACTTGCGCAAAAAGTGATTTTCAGCAAAAACTGAGCATTTTTGTCAAAATTTGCAACTTGTCAAGTCGATAACTCACGAACCACTGAACCGAATTTGACGCCCCTTTGCAGGTGATGTTTGCCTCGTTGGCAAAACGCATATGCAAAGTTTGAGCCCAATCGGACTTCTCTATCGCCCTGTGCAAAAAGTGATTTTCAGCAAAAACTGAGCATTTTTGTCAAAAGTTGCAACTTGTCAAGTCGATAACTCACGAACCACTGAACCGAATTTGACGCCCCTTTGCAGGTGATGTTTGCCTCGTTGGCAAAACGCATATGCAAAGTTTGAGCCCAATCGGACTTCTGTATCGCCTGTGCAAAAAGTGATTTTCAGCAAAAACTGAGCATTTTTGTCAAAATTTGTAACTTGTCAAGTCGATAACTCACGAACCACTGAACCGATTTTGACGCCCCTTCGTAGGTGATGTTTGCCTCGTTGGCAAAACGCATGTGCAAAGTTTAAGCCCAATCGGACTGCTGTATCGCCCTGTGCAAAAAGTGATTTTCAGCAAAAACTGAGCATTTTTGTCAAAATTTATAACTTGTCAAGTCGATAACTCACGAACCACTGAACCGAATTTGACGCCCATTTGCAGGTGATGTTTGCCTCGTTGGCAAAACGCATATGCAAAGTTTGAGCCCAATCGGACTTCTGAATCGACTTGCGCAAAAAGTGATTTTCAGCAAAAACTGAGCATTTTTGTCAAAATTTGTAACTTGTCAAGTCGATAACTCACGAACCACTGAACCGATTTTGACGCCCCTTTGCAGGTGATGTTTGCCTCGTTGGCAAAACGCGTGTGCAAAGTTACAGCCCAATCGGACTCCTGTATCGACCTGTGCTAAAAGTGTTTTTCAGCAAAAACTGAGCATTTTTGTCAAAATTTGTAACTTGTCAAGTCGATAACTCACGAACCACTGAACCGAATTTGACGCCCCTTTGCAGGTGATGTTTGCCTCGTTGGCAAAACGCATATGCAAAGTTACAGCCCAATCGGACTTCTGAATCGACTTGCGCAAAAAGTGATTTTCAGCAAAAACTGAGCATTTTTGTCAAAATTTGCAACTTGTCAAGTCGATAACTCACGAACCACTGAACCGAATTTGACGCCCCTTTGCAGGTGATGTTTGCCTCGTTGGCAAAACGCATATGCAAAGTTACAGCCCAATCGGACTTCTGAATCGACTTGCGCAAAAAGTGATTTTCAGCAAAAACTGAGCATTTTTGTCAAAATTTGTAACTTGTCAAGTCGATAACTCACGAACCACTGAACCGATTTTGACGCCCCTTTGCAGGTGATGTTTGCCTCGTTGGCAAAACGCATATGCAAAGTTACAGCCCAATCGGACTTCTGAATCGACTTGCGCAAAAAGTGATTTTCAGCAAAAACTGAGCATTTTTGTCAAAATTTGCAACTTGTCAAGTCGATAACTCACGAACCACTGAACCGAATTTGACGCCCCTTTGCAGGTGATGTTTGCCTCGTTGGCAAAACGCATATGCAAAGTTTGAGCCCAATCGGACTTCTCTATCGCCCTGTGCAAAAAGTGATTTTCAGCAAAAACTGAGCATTTTTGTCAAAAGTTGCAACTTGTCAAGTCGATAACTCACGAACCACTGAACCGAATTTGACGCCCCTTTGCAGGTGATGTTTGCCTCGTTGGCAAAACGCATATGCAAAGTTTGAGCCCAATCGGACTTCTGTATCGCCTGTGCAAAAAGTGATTTTCAGCAAAAACTGAGCATTTTTGTCAAAATTTGTAACTTGTCAAGTCGATAACTCACGAACCACTGAACCGATTTTGACGCCCCTTCGTAGGTGATGTTTGCCTCGTTGGCAAAACGCATGTGCAAAGTTTAAGCCCAATCGGACTGCTGTATCGCCCTGTGCAAAAAGTGATTTTCAGCAAAAACTGAGCATTTTTGTCAAAATTTATAACTTGTCAAGTCGATAACTCACGAACCACTGAACCGAATTTGACGCCCATTTGCAGGTGATGTTTGCCTCGTTGGCAAAACGCATATGCAAAGTTTGAGCCCAATCGGACTTCTGAATCGACTTGCGCAAAAAGTGATTTTCAGCAAAAACTGAGCATTTTTGTCAAAATTTGTAACTTGTCAAGTCGATAACTCACGAACCACTGAACCGATTTTGACGCCCCTTTGCAGGTGATGTTTGCCTCGTTGGCAAAACGCGTGTGCAAAGTTACAGCCCAATCGGACTCCTGTATCGACCTGTGCTAAAAGTGTTTTTCAGCAAAAACTGAGCATTTTTGTCAAAATTTGTAACTTGTCAAGTCGATAACTCACGAACCACTGAACCGAATTTGACGCCCCTTTGCAGGTGATGTTTGCCTCGTTGGCAAAACGCATATGCAAAGTTACAGCCCAATCGGACTTCTGAATCGACTTGCGCAAAAAGTGATTTTCAGCAAAAACTGAGCATTTTTGTCAAAATTTGCAACTTGTCAAGTCGATAACTCACGAACCACTGAACCGAATTTGACGCCCCTTTGTAGGTGATGTTTGCCTCGTTGGCAAAACACATGTGCAAAGTTACAGCCCAATCGGACTTCTGTATCGCCTGTGCAAAAAGTGATTTTCAGCAAAAACTGAGCTTTTTTGTAAAATTTTGTAACTTTTCAACTCCATAACACACGAACCGCTGAACGAAATTTGACGCCCCTTTGCAGGCGATGTTTGACCATTTGGTAAAACGCATGTGCAGATGTAGAGCCCAATCGTATTTCTGCATCGCCCTGTGCAAAAAATGATTTTCAGCAAAAACTGAGCATTTTTGTCAAAATTTGTAACTTGTCAAGTCGATAACTCACGAACCACTGAACCGAATTTGACGCCCCTTTGCAGGTGATGTTTGCCTCGTTGGCAAAACGCATATGCAAAGTTACAGCCCAATCGGACTTCTCTATCGCCCTGTGCAAAAAGTGATTTTCAGCAAAAACTGAGCATTTTTGTCAAAATTTGTAACTTGTCATGTCGATAACTCACGAACCACTGAACCGAATTTGACGCCCCTTTGCAGGTGATGTTTGCCTCGTTGGCAAAACGCATATGCAAAGTTTGAGCCCAATCGGACTTCTCTATCGCCCTGTGCAAAAAGTGATTTTCAGCAAAAACTGAGCATTTTGGTCAAAATTTGTAACTTGTCAAGTCGATACCTCACGAACCACTGAACCGAATTTGACGCCCCTTTGCAGGTGATGTTTGCCTCGTTGGCAAAACGCATGTGCAAAGTTTAAGCCTAATCGGACTGCTGTATCGCCTGTGCAAAAAGTGATTTTCAGCAAAAACTGAGCATTTTTGTCAAAATTTGTAACTTGTCAAGTCGATAACTCACGAACCACTGAACCGAATTTGACGCCCCTTTGCAGGTGATGTTTGCCTCGCTGGCAAAACGCATATGCAAAGTTTGAGCCCAATCGGACTTCTCTATCGCCTGTGCAAAAAGTGATTTTCAGCAAAAACTGAGCATTTTTGTCAAAATTTGTAACTTGTCAAGTCGATAACTCACGAACCACTGAACCGAATTTGACGCCCCTTTGCAGGTGATGTTTGCCTCGTTGGCAAAACGCATATGCAAAGTTACAGCCCAATCGGACTTCTGAATCGACTTGCGCAAAAAGTGATTTTCAGCAAAAACTGAGCATTTTGGTCAAAATTTGTAACTTGTCAAGTCGATAACTCACGAACCACTGAACCGAATTTGACGCCCCTTTGCAGGTGATGTTTGCCTCGTTGGCAAAACGCATGTGCAAAGTTTAAGCCTAATCGGACTGCTGTATCGCCTGTGCAAAAAGTGATTTTCAGCAAAAACTGAGCATTTTTGTCAAAATTTGTAACTTGTCAAGTCGATAACTCACGAACCACTGAACCGAATTTGACGCCCCTTTGCAGGTGATGTTTGCCTCGCTGGCAAAACGCATATGCAAAGTTTGAGCCCAATCGGACTTCTGTATCGCCTGTGCAAAAAGTGATTTTCAGCAAAAACTGAGCATTTTGGTCAAAATTTGTAACTTGTCAAGTCGATAACTCACGAACCACTGAACCGAATTTGACGCCCCTTTGCAGGTGATGTTTGCCTCGTTGGCAAAACGCATATGCAAAGTTACAGCCCAATCGGACTTCTGAATCGACTTGCGCAAAAAGTGATTTTCAGCAAAAACTGAGCATTTTGGTCAAAATTTGTAACTTGTCAAGTCGATAACTCACGAACCACTGAACCGAATTTGACGCCCCTTTGCAGGTGATGTTTGCCTCGTTGGCAAAACGCGTGTGCAAAGTTACAGCCCAATCGGACTCCTGTATCGACCTGTGCAAAAAGTGATTTTCAGCAAAAACTGAGCATTTTGGTCAAAATTTGTAACTTGTCAAGTCGATAACTCACGAACCACTGAACCGAATTTGACGCCCCTTTGCAGGTGATGTTTGCCTCGTTGGCAAAACGCGTGTGCAAAGTTACAGCCCAATCGGACTGCTGTATCGCCCTGTGCAAAAAGTGATTTTCAGCAAAAACTGAGCATTTTTGTCAAAATTTATAACTTGTCAAGTCGATAACTCACGAACCACTGAACCGAATTTGACGCCCCTTTGCAGGTGATGTTTGCCTCGTTGGCAAAACGCATATGCAAAGTTTGAGCCCAATCGGACTTCTGTATCGCCTGTGCAAAAAGTGATTTTCAGCAAAAACTGAGCATTTTTGTCAAAATTTGTAACTTCTCAAGTCGATAACTCACGAACCACTGAACCGAATTTGACGCCCCTTTGCAGGTGATGTTTGCCTCGTTGGCAAAACGCATATGCAAAGTTACAGCCCAATCGGACTTCTGAATCGACTTGCGCAAAAAGTGGTTTTCAGCAAAAACTGAGCATTTTTGTCAAAATTTGTAACTTGTCAAGTCGATAACTCACGAACCACTGAACCGATTTTGACGCCCCTTTGCAAGTGATGTTTGCCTCGTTGGCAAAACGCGTGTGCAAAGTTACAGCCCAATCGGACTCCTGTATCGACCTGTGCAAAAAGTGTTTTTCAGCAAAAACTGAGCATTTTTGTCAAAATTTGTAACTTGTCAAGTCGATAACTCACGAACCACTGAACCGAATTTGACGCCCCTTTGCAGGTGATGTTTGCCTCGTTGGCAAAACGCATATGCAAAGTTACAGCCCAATCGGACTTCTGTATCGCCCTGTGCAAAAAGTGATTTTCAGCAAAAACTGAGCATTTTTGTCAAAAGTTGCAACTTGTCAAGTCGATAACTCACGAACCACTGAACCGAATTTGACGCCCCTTTGCAGGTGATGTTTGCCTCGTTGGCAAAACGCATATGCAAAGTTTGAGCCCAATCGGACTTCTGTTTCGCCCTGTGCAAAAAGTGATTTTCAGCCAAAACTGAGCATTTTTGTCAAAATTTGCAACTTGTCAAGTCGATAACTCACGAACCACTGAACCGAATTTGACGCCCCTTTGCAGGTGATGTTTGCCTCGTTGGCAAAACGCATTTGCAAAGTTTGAGCCCAATCGTACTTCTGTATCGCCTGTGCAAAAAGTGATTTTCAGCAAAAACTGAGCATTTTTGTCAAAATTTGTAACTTGTCAAGTCGATAACTCACGAACCACTGAACCGATTTTGACGCCCCTTCGTAGGTGATGTTTGCCTCGTTGGCAAAACGCATATGCAAAGTTTAAGCCCAATCGGACTGCTGTATCGCCCTGTGCAAAAAGTGATTTTCAGCAAAAACTGAGCATTTTTGTCAAAATTTATAACTTGTCAAGTCGATAACTCACGAACCACTGAACCGAATTTGACGCCCCTTTGCAGGTGATGTTTGCCTCGTTGGCAAAACGCATATGCAAAGTTTGAGCCCAATCGGACTTCTCTATCGCCCTGTGCAAAAAGTGATTTTCAGCAAAAACTGAGCATTTTTGTCAAAATTTGTAACTTCTCAAGTCGATACCTCACGAACCACTGAACCGAATTTGACGCCCCTTTGCAGGTGATGTTTGCCTCGTTGGCAAAACGCATGTGCAAAGTTTAAGCCTAATCGGACTGCTGTATCGCCTGTGCAAAAAGTGATTTTCAGCAAAAACTGAGCATTTTTGTCAAAATTTGTAACTTGTCAAGTCGATAACTCACGAACCACTGAACCGAATTTGACGCCCTTTGCAGGTGATGTTTGCCTCGCTGGCAAAACGCATATGCAAAGTTTGAGCCCAATCGGACTTCTGTATCGCCTGTGCAAAAAGTGATTTTCAGCAAAAACTGAGCATTTTTGTCAAAATTTGTAACTTGTCAAGTCGATAACTCACGAACCACTGAACCGAATTTGACGCCCCTTTGCAGGTGATGTTTGCCTCGTTGGCAAAACGCATATGCAAAGTTACAGCCCAATCGGACTTCTGAATCGACTTGCGCAAAAAGTGATTTTCAGCAAAAACTGAGCATTTTGGTCAAAATTTGTAACTTGTCAAGTCGATAACTCACGAACCACTGAACCGAATTTGACGCCCCTTTGCAGGTGATGTTTGCCTCGTTGGCAAAACGCGTGTGCAAAGTTTGAGCCCAATCGGACTTCTGTATCGCCTGTGCAAAAAGTGATTTTCAGCAAAAACTGAGCATTTTTGTCAAAATTTGTAACTTGTCAAGTCGATAACTCACGAACCACTGAACCGAATTTGACGCCCCTTTGCAGGTGATGTTTGCCTCGTTGGCAAAACGCGTGTGCAAAGTTTGAGCCCAATCGGACTTCTGTATCGCCTGTGCAAAAAGTGATTTTCAGCAAAAACTGAGCATTTTTGTCAAAATTTGTAACTTGTCAAGTCGATAACTCACGAACCACTGAACCGAATTTGACGCCCCTTTGCAGGTGATGTTTGCCTCGTTGGCAAAACGCATATGCAAAGTTACAGCCCAATCGGACTTCTGAATCGACTTGCGCAAAAAGTGATTTTCAGCAAAAACTGAGCATTTTTGTCAAAATTTGCAACTTGTCAAGTCGATAACTCACGAACCACTGAACCGAATTTGACGCCCCTTTGTAGGTGATGTTTGCCTCGTTGGCAAAACGCATATGCAAAGTTACAGCCCAATCGGACTTCTGAATCGACTTGCGCAAAAAGTGATTTTCAGCAAAAACTGAGCATTTTGGTCAAAATTTGTAACTTGTCAAGTCGATAACTCACGAACCACTGAACCGAATTTGACGCCCCTTTGCAGGTGATGTTTGCCTCGTTGGCAAAACGCGTGTGCAAAGTTTGAGCCCAATCGGACTTCTGTATCGCCTGTGCAAAAAGTGATTTTCAGCAAAAACTGAGCATTTTTGTCAAAATTTGTAACTTGTCAAGTCGATAACTCACGAACCACTGAACCGAATTTGACGCCCCTTTGCAGGTGATGTTTGCCTCGTTGGCAAAACGCGTGTGCAAAGTTTGAGCCCAATCGGACTTCTGTATCGCCTGTGCAAAAAGTGATTTTCAGCAAAAACTGAGCATTTTTGTCAAAATTTGTAACTTGTCAAGTCGATAACTCA
>NW_027649095.1:0-13735 GCF_965637545.1 Phallusia mammillata
CGCAAATCCAAGCTTGTACGGGCGGTTGGTAACCGCCTGTTACCTCAAAACGGCATTCTATTTGAATAAGGTAAGCATCATACTCCTCGGAGTAACTTTTTTCCACTTAATCATCAAAGCAAATAGGTTCCCGGGTGCTTCGGGCCGTTTGTTTCTTTGTTTATTTATTATATGTCATGTTGTTGGGCCTTAAACAACGTCGAAGGGGGCGCCAACGAGGCTCCCCGTGGTGCAGTAGCTGAACTACAGCGCACAGCTGCGCGGGCTGGACGGCTAATTAGCATACGTAATTACGTCATCAGCAGACACGCCGGAGCCGACCCGGCAATTAACGGCTGGCTGCACACACCTGCGTACCTGAACTGGCCATGTAAAAGTCGCAATTAAAGCGCATGAGCGTAAGGAAAACCTGCCGACGGGCTGCAGCAGCTCGGCAATTCAGCAGTTTTCGCTGCTTTTGCCCCGTACTTTACCATACTGGCCACGATGGAAGCGACCCCGATAGTTTTCGATCCTTTTCTTGCCTTCTTACACCAAGTAACTCACGTGGTAGCGCAAATCCAAGCTTGTACGGGCGGTTGGTAACCGCCTGTTACCTCAAAACGGCATTCTATTTGAATAAGGTAAGCATCATACTCCTCGGAGTAACTTTTTTCCACTTAATCATCAAAGCAAATAGGTTCCCGGGTGCTTCGGGCCGTTTGTTTCTTTGTTTATTTATTATATGTCATGTTGTTGGGCCTTAAACAACGTCGAAGGGGGCGCCAACGAGGCTCCCCGTGGTGCAGTAGCTGAACTACAGCGCACAGCTGCGCGGGCTGGACGGCTAATTAGCATACGTAATTACGTCATCAGCAGACACGCCGGAGCCGACCCGGCAATTAACGGCTGGCTGCACACACCTGCGTACCTGAACTGGCCATGTAAAAGTCGCAATTAAAGCGCATGAGCGTAAGGAAAACCTGCCGACGGGCTGCAGCAGCTCGGCAATTCAGCAGTTTTCGCTGCTTTTGCCCCGTACTTTACCATACTGGCCACGATGGAAGCGACCCCGATAGTTTTCGATCCTTTTCTTGCCTTCTTACACCAAGTAACTCACGTGGTAGCGCAAATCCAAGCTTGTACGGGCGGTTGGTAACCGCCTGTTACCTCAAAACGGCATTCTATTTGAATAAGGTAAGCATCATACTCCTCGGAGTAACTTTTTTCCACTTAATCATCAAAGCAAATAGGTTCCCGGGTGCTTCGGGCCGTTTGTTTCTTTGTTTATTTATTATATGTCATGTTGTTGGGCCTTAAACAACGTCGAAGGGGGCGCCAACGAGGCTCCCCGTGGTGCAGTAGCTGAACTACAGCGCACAGCTGCGCGGGCTGGACGGCTAATTAGCATACGTAATTACGTCATCAGCAGACACGCCGGAGCCGACCCGGCAATTAACGGCTGGCTGCACACACCTGCGTACCTGAACTGGCCATGTAAAAGTCGCAATTAAAGCGCATGAGCGTAAGGAAAACCTGCCGACGGGCTGCAGCAGCTCGGCAATTCAGCAGTTTTCGCTGCTTTTGCCCCGTACTTTACCATACTGGCCACGATGGAAGCGACCCCGATAGTTTTCGATCCTTTTCTTGCCTTCTTACACCAAGTAACTCACGTGGTAGCGCAAATCCAAGCTTGTACGGGCGGTTGGTAACCGCCTGTTACCTCAAAACGGCATTCTATTTGAATAAGGTAAGCATCATACTCCTCGGAGTAACTTTTTTCCACTTAATCATCAAAGCAAATAGGTTCCCGGGTGCTTCGGGCCGTTTGTTTCTTTGTTTATTTATTATATGTCATGTTGTTGGGCCTTAAACAACGTCGAAGGGGGCGCCAACGAGGCTCCCCGTGGTGCAGTAGCTGAACTACAGCGCACAGCTGCGCGGGCTGGACGGCTAATTAGCATACGTAATTACGTCATCAGCAGACACGCCGGAGCCGACCCGGCAATTAACGGCTGGCTGCACACACCTGCGTACCTGAACTGGCCATGTAAAAGTCGCAATTAAAGCGCATGAGCGTAAGGAAAACCTGCCGACGGGCTGCAGCAGCTCGGCAATTCAGCAGTTTTCGCTGCTTTTGCCCCGTACTTTACCATACTGGCCACGATGGAAGCGACCCCGATAGTTTTCGATCCTTTTCTTGCCTTCTTACACCAAGTAACTCACGTGGTAGCGCAAATCCAAGCTTGTACGGGCGGTTGGTAACCGCCTGTTACCTCAAAACGGCATTCTATTTGAATAAGGTAAGCATCATACTCCTCGGAGTAACTTTTTTCCACTTAATCATCAAAGCAAATAGGTTCCCGGGTGCTTCGGGCCGTTTGTTTCTTTGTTTATTTATTATATGTCATGTTGTTGGGCCTTAAACAACGTCGAAGGGGGCGCCAACGAGGCTCCCCGTGGTGCAGTAGCTGAACTACAGCGCACAGCTGCGCGGGCTGGACGGCTAATTAGCATACGTAATTACGTCATCAGCAGACACGCCGGAGCCGACCCGGCAATTAACGGCTGGCTGCACACACCTGCGTACCTGAACTGGCCATGTAAAAGTCGCAATTAAAGCGCATGAGCGTAAGGAAAACCTGCCGACGGGCTGCAGCAGCTCGGCAATTCAGCAGTTTTCGCTGCTTTTGCCCCGTACTTTACCATACTGGCCACGATGGAAGCGACCCCGATAGTTTTCGATCCTTTTCTTGCCTTCTTACACCAAGTAACTCACGTGGTAGCGCAAATCCAAGCTTGTACGGGCGGTTGGTAACCGCCTGTTACCTCAAAACGGCATTCTATTTGAATAAGGTAAGCATCATACTCCTCGGAGTAACTTTTTTCCACTTAATCATCAAAGCAAATAGGTTCCCGGGTGCTTCGGGCCGTTTGTTTCTTTGTTTATTTATTATATGTCATGTTGTTGGGCCTTAAACAACGTCGAAGGGGGCGCCAACGAGGCTCCCCGTGGTGCAGTAGCTGAACTACAGCGCACAGCTGCGCGGGCTGGACGGCTAATTAGCATACGTAATTACGTCATCAGCAGACACGCCGGAGCCGACCCGGCAATTAACGGCTGGCTGCACACACCTGCGTACCTGAACTGGCCATGTAAAAGTCGCAATTAAAGCGCATGAGCGTAAGGAAAACCTGCCGACGGGCTGCAGCAGCTCGGCAATTCAGCAGTTTTCGCTGCTTTTGCCCCGTACTTTACCATACTGGCCACGATGGAAGCGACCCCGATAGTTTTCGATCCTTTTCTTGCCTTCTTACACCAAGTAACTCACGTGGTAGCGCAAATCCAAGCTTGTACGGGCGGTTGGTAACCGCCTGTTACCTCAAAACGGCATTCTATTTGAATAAGGTAAGCATCATACTCCTCGGAGTAACTTTTTTCCACTTAATCATCAAAGCAAATAGGTTCCCGGGTGCTTCGGGCCGTTTGTTTCTTTGTTTATTTATTATATGTCATGTTGTTGGGCCTTAAACAACGTCGAAGGGGGCGCCAACGAGGCTCCCCGTGGTGCAGTAGCTGAACTACAGCGCACAGCTGCGCGGGCTGGACGGCTAATTAGCATACGTAATTACGTCATCAGCAGACACGCCGGAGCCGACCCGGCAATTAACGGCTGGCTGCACACACCTGCGTACCTGAACTGGCCATGTAAAAGTCGCAATTAAAGCGCATGAGCGTAAGGAAAACCTGCCGACGGGCTGCAGCAGCTCGGCAATTCAGCAGTTTTCGCTGCTTTTGCCCCGTACTTTACCATACTGGCCACGATGGAAGCGACCCCGATAGTTTTCGATCCTTTTCTTGCCTTCTTACACCAAGTAACTCACGTGGTAGCGCAAATCCAAGCTTGTACGGGCGGTTGGTAACCGCCTGTTACCTCAAAACGGCATTCTATTTGAATAAGGTAAGCATCATACTCCTCGGAGTAACTTTTTTCCACTTAATCATCAAAGCAAATAGGTTCCCGGGTGCTTCGGGCCGTTTGTTTCTTTGTTTATTTATTATATGTCATGTTGTTGGGCCTTAAACAACGTCGAAGGGGGCGCCAACGAGGCTCCCCGTGGTGCAGTAGCTGAACTACAGCGCACAGCTGCGCGGGCTGGACGGCTAATTAGCATACGTAATTACGTCATCAGCAGACACGCCGGAGCCGACCCGGCAATTAACGGCTGGCTGCACACACCTGCGTACCTGAACTGGCCATGTAAAAGTCGCAATTAAAGCGCATGAGCGTAAGGAAAACCTGCCGACGGGCTGCAGCAGCTCGGCAATTCAGCAGTTTTCGCTGCTTTTGCCCCGTACTTTACCATACTGGCCACGATGGAAGCGACCCCGATAGTTTTCGATCCTTTTCTTGCCTTCTTACACCAAGTAACTCACGTGGTAGCGCAAATCCAAGCTTGTACGGGCGGTTGGTAACCGCCTGTTACCTCAAAACGGCATTCTATTTGAATAAGGTAAGCATCATACTCCTCGGAGTAACTTTTTTCCACTTAATCATCAAAGCAAATAGGTTCCCGGGTGCTTCGGGCCGTTTGTTTCTTTGTTTATTTATTATATGTCATGTTGTTGGGCCTTAAACAACGTCGAAGGGGGCGCCAACGAGGCTCCCCGTGGTGCAGTAGCTGAACTACAGCGCACAGCTGCGCGGGCTGGACGGCTAATTAGCATACGTAATTACGTCATCAGCAGACACGCCGGAGCCGACCCGGCAATTAACGGCTGGCTGCACACACCTGCGTACCTGAACTGGCCATGTAAAAGTCGCAATTAAAGCGCATGAGCGTAAGGAAAACCTGCCGACGGGCTGCAGCAGCTCGGCAATTCAGCAGTTTTCGCTGCTTTTGCCCCGTACTTTACCATACTGGCCACGATGGAAGCGACCCCGATAGTTTTCGATCCTTTTCTTGCCTTCTTACACCAAGTAACTCACGTGGTAGCGCAAATCCAAGCTTGTACGGGCGGTTGGTAACCGCCTGTTACCTCAAAACGGCATTCTATTTGAATAAGGTAAGCATCATACTCCTCGGAGTAACTTTTTTCCACTTAATCATCAAAGCAAATAGGTTCCCGGGTGCTTCGGGCCGTTTGTTTCTTTGTTTATTTATTATATGTCATGTTGTTGGGCCTTAAACAACGTCGAAGGGGGCGCCAACGAGGCTCCCCGTGGTGCAGTAGCTGAACTACAGCGCACAGCTGCGCGGGCTGGACGGCTAATTAGCATACGTAATTACGTCATCAGCAGACACGCCGGAGCCGACCCGGCAATTAACGGCTGGCTGCACACACCTGCGTACCTGAACTGGCCATGTAAAAGTCGCAATTAAAGCGCATGAGCGTAAGGAAAACCTGCCGACGGGCTGCAGCAGCTCGGCAATTCAGCAGTTTTCGCTGCTTTTGCCCCGTACTTTACCATACTGGCCACGATGGAAGCGACCCCGATAGTTTTCGATCCTTTTCTTGCCTTCTTACACCAAGTAACTCACGTGGTAGCGCAAATCCAAGCTTGTACGGGCGGTTGGTAACCGCCTGTTACCTCAAAACGGCATTCTATTTGAATAAGGTAAGCATCATACTCCTCGGAGTAACTTTTTTCCACTTAATCATCAAAGCAAATAGGTTCCCGGGTGCTTCGGGCCGTTTGTTTCTTTGTTTATTTATTATATGTCATGTTGTTGGGCCTTAAACAACGTCGAAGGGGGCGCCAACGAGGCTCCCCGTGGTGCAGTAGCTGAACTACAGCGCACAGCTGCGCGGGCTGGACGGCTAATTAGCATACGTAATTACGTCATCAGCAGACACGCCGGAGCCGACCCGGCAATTAACGGCTGGCTGCACACACCTGCGTACCTGAACTGGCCATGTAAAAGTCGCAATTAAAGCGCATGAGCGTAAGGAAAACCTGCCGACGGGCTGCAGCAGCTCGGCAATTCAGCAGTTTTCGCTGCTTTTGCCCCGTACTTTACCATACTGGCCACGATGGAAGCGACCCCGATAGTTTTCGATCCTTTTCTTGCCTTCTTACACCAAGTAACTCACGTGGTAGCGCAAATCCAAGCTTGTACGGGCGGTTGGTAACCGCCTGTTACCTCAAAACGGCATTCTATTTGAATAAGGTAAGCATCATACTCCTCGGAGTAACTTTTTTCCACTTAATCATCAAAGCAAATAGGTTCCCGGGTGCTTCGGGCCGTTTGTTTCTTTGTTTATTTATTATATGTCATGTTGTTGGGCCTTAAACAACGTCGAAGGGGGCGCCAACGAGGCTCCCCGTGGTGCAGTAGCTGAACTACAGCGCACAGCTGCGCGGGCTGGACGGCTAATTAGCATACGTAATTACGTCATCAGCAGACACGCCGGAGCCGACCCGGCAATTAACGGCTGGCTGCACACACCTGCGTACCTGAACTGGCCATGTAAAAGTCGCAATTAAAGCGCATGAGCGTAAGGAAAACCTGCCGACGGGCTGCAGCAGCTCGGCAATTCAGCAGTTTTCGCTGCTTTTGCCCCGTACTTTACCATACTGGCCACGATGGAAGCGACCCCGATAGTTTTCGATCCTTTTCTTGCCTTCTTACACCAAGTAACTCACGTGGTAGCGCAAATCCAAGCTTGTACGGGCGGTTGGTAACCGCCTGTTACCTCAAAACGGCATTCTATTTGAATAAGGTAAGCATCATACTCCTCGGAGTAACTTTTTTCCACTTAATCATCAAAGCAAATAGGTTCCCGGGTGCTTCGGGCCGTTTGTTTCTTTGTTTATTTATTATATGTCATGTTGTTGGGCCTTAAACAACGTCGAAGGGGGCGCCAACGAGGCTCCCCGTGGTGCAGTAGCTGAACTACAGCGCACAGCTGCGCGGGCTGGACGGCTAATTAGCATACGTAATTACGTCATCAGCAGACACGCCGGAGCCGACCCGGCAATTAACGGCTGGCTGCACACACCTGCGTACCTGAACTGGCCATGTAAAAGTCGCAATTAAAGCGCATGAGCGTAAGGAAAACCTGCCGACGGGCTGCAGCAGCTCGGCAATTCAGCAGTTTTCGCTGCTTTTGCCCCGTACTTTACCATACTGGCCACGATGGAAGCGACCCCGATAGTTTTCGATCCTTTTCTTGCCTTCTTACACCAAGTAACTCACGTGGTAGCGCAAATCCAAGCTTGTACGGGCGGTTGGTAACCGCCTGTTACCTCAAAACGGCATTCTATTTGAATAAGGTAAGCATCATACTCCTCGGAGTAACTTTTTTCCACTTAATCATCAAAGCAAATAGGTTCCCGGGTGCTTCGGGCCGTTTGTTTCTTTGTTTATTTATTATATGTCATGTTGTTGGGCCTTAAACAACGTCGAAGGGGGCGCCAACGAGGCTCCCCGTGGTGCAGTAGCTGAACTACAGCGCACAGCTGCGCGGGCTGGACGGCTAATTAGCATACGTAATTACGTCATCAGCAGACACGCCGGAGCCGACCCGGCAATTAACGGCTGGCTGCACACACCTGCGTACCTGAACTGGCCATGTAAAAGTCGCAATTAAAGCGCATGAGCGTAAGGAAAACCTGCCGACGGGCTGCAGCAGCTCGGCAATTCAGCAGTTTTCGCTGCTTTTGCCCCGTACTTTACCATACTGGCCACGATGGAAGCGACCCCGATAGTTTTCGATCCTTTTCTTGCCTTCTTACACCAAGTAACTCACGTGGTAGCGCAAATCCAAGCTTGTACGGGCGGTTGGTAACCGCCTGTTACCTCAAAACGGCATTCTATTTGAATAAGGTAAGCATCATACTCCTCGGAGTAACTTTTTTCCACTTAATCATCAAAGCAAATAGGTTCCCGGGTGCTTCGGGCCGTTTGTTTCTTTGTTTATTTATTATATGTCATGTTGTTGGGCCTTAAACAACGTCGAAGGGGGCGCCAACGAGGCTCCCCGTGGTGCAGTAGCTGAACTACAGCGCACAGCTGCGCGGGCTGGACGGCTAATTAGCATACGTAATTACGTCATCAGCAGACACGCCGGAGCCGACCCGGCAATTAACGGCTGGCTGCACACACCTGCGTACCTGAACTGGCCATGTAAAAGTCGCAATTAAAGCGCATGAGCGTAAGGAAAACCTGCCGACGGGCTGCAGCAGCTCGGCAATTCAGCAGTTTTCGCTGCTTTTGCCCCGTACTTTACCATACTGGCCACGATGGAAGCGACCCCGATAGTTTTCGATCCTTTTTTTGCCTTCTTACACCAAGTAACTCACGTGGTAGCGCAAATCCAAGCTTGTACGGGCGGTTGGTAACCGCCTGTTACCTCAAAACGGCATTCTATTTGAATAAGGTAAGCATCATACTCCTCGGAGTAACTTTTTTCCACTTAATCATCAAAGCAAATAGGTTCCCGGGTGCTTCGGGCCGTTTGTTTCTTTGTTTATTTATTATATGTCATGTTGTTGGGCCTTAAACAACGTCGAAGGGGGCGCCAACGAGGCTCCCCGTGGTGCAGTAGCTGAACTACAGCGCACAGCTGCGCGGGCTGGACGGCTAATTAGCATACGTAATTACGTCATCAGCAGACACGCCGGAGCCGACCCGGCAATTAACGGCTGGCTGCACACACCTGCGTACCTGAACTGGCCATGTAAAAGTCGCAATTAAAGCGCATGAGCGTAAGGAAAACCTGCCGACGGGCTGCAGCAGCTCGGCAATTCAGCAGTTTTCGCTGCTTTTGCCCCGTACTTTACCATACTGGCCACGATGGAAGCGACCCCGATAGTTTTCGATCCTTTTCTTGCCTTCTTACACCAAGTAACTCACGTGGTAGCGCAAATCCAAGCTTGTACGGGCGGTTGGTAACCGCCTGTTACCTCAAAACGGCATTCTATTTGAATAAGGTAAGCATCATACTCCTCGGAGTAACTTTTTTCCACTTAATCATCAAAGCAAATAGGTTCCCGGGTGCTTCGGGCCGTTTGTTTCTTTGTTTATTTATTATATGTCATGTTGTTGGGCCTTAAACAACGTCGAAGGGGGCGCCAACGAGGCTCCCCGTGGTGCAGTAGCTGAACTACAGCGCACAGCTGCGCGGGCTGGACGGCTAATTAGCATACGTAATTACGTCATCAGCAGACACGCCGGAGCCGACCCGGCAATTAACGGCTGGCTGCACACACCTGCGTACCTGAACTGGCCATGTAAAAGTCGCAATTAAAGCGCATGAGCGTAAGGAAAACCTGCCGACGGGCTGCAGCAGCTCGGCAATTCAGCAGTTTTCGCTGCTTTTGCCCCGTACTTTACCATACTGGCCACGATGGAAGCGACCCCGATAGTTTTCGATCCTTTTCTTGCCTTCTTACACCAAGTAACTCACGTGGTAGCGCAAATCCAAGCTTGTACGGGCGGTTGGTAACCGCCTGTTACCTCAAAACGGCATTCTATTTGAATAAGGTAAGCATCATACTCCTCGGAGTAACTTTTTTCCACTTAATCATCAAAGCAAATAGGTTCCCGGGTGCTTCGGGCCGTTTGTTTCTTTGTTTATTTATTATATGTCATGTTGTTGGGCCTTAAACAACGTCGAAGGGGGCGCCAACGAGGCTCCCCGTGGTGCAGTAGCTGAACTACAGCGCACAGCTGCGCGGGCTGGACGGCTAATTAGCATACGTAATTACGTCATCAGCAGACACGCCGGAGCCGACCCGGCAATTAACGGCTGGCTGCACACACCTGCGTACCTGAACTGGCCATGTAAAAGTCGCAATTAAAGCGCATGAGCGTAAGGAAAACCTGCCGACGGGCTGCAGCAGCTCGGCAATTCAGCAGTTTTCGCTGCTTTTGCCCCGTACTTTACCATACTGGCCACGATGGAAGCGACCCCGATAGTTTTCGATCCTTTTCTTGCCTTCTTACACCAAGTAACTCACGTGGTAGCGCAAATCCAAGCTTGTACGGGCGGTTGGTAACCGCCTGTTACCTCAAAACGGCATTCTATTTGAATAAGGTAAGCATCATACTCCTCGGAGTAACTTTTTTCCACTTAATCATCAAAGCAAATAGGTTCCCGGGTGCTTCGGGCCGTTTGTTTCTTTGTTTATTTATTATATGTCATGTTGTTGGGCCTTAAACAACGTCGAAGGGGGCGCCAACGAGGCTCCCCGTGGTGCAGTAGCTGAACTACAGCGCACAGCTGCGCGGGCTGGACGGCTAATTAGCATACGTAATTACGTCATCAGCAGACACGCCGGAGCCGACCCGGCAATTAACGGCTGGCTGCACACACCTGCGTACCTGAACTGGCCATGTAAAAGTCGCAATTAAAGCGCATGAGCGTAAGGAAAACCTGCCGACGGGCTGCAGCAGCTCGGCAATTCAGCAGTTTTCGCTGCTTTTGCCCCGTACTTTACCATACTGGCCACGATGGAAGCGACCCCGATAGTTTTCGATCCTTTTCTTGCCTTCTTACACCAAGTAACTCACGTGGTAGCGCAAATCCAAGCTTGTACGGGCGGTTGGTAACCGCCTGTTACCTCAAAACGGCATTCTATTTGAATAAGGTAAGCATCATACTCCTCGGAGTAACTTTTTTCCACTTAATCATCAAAGCAAATAGGTTCCCGGGTGCTTCGGGCCGTTTGTTTCTTTGTTTATTTATTATATGTCATGTTGTTGGGCCTTAAACAACGTCGAAGGGGGCGCCAACGAGGCTCCCCGTGGTGCAGTAGCTGAACTACAGCGCACAGCTGCGCGGGCTGGACGGCTAATTAGCATACGTAATTACGTCATCAGCAGACACGCCGGAGCCGACCCGGCAATTAACGGCTGGCTGCACACACCTGCGTACCTGAACTGGCCATGTAAAAGTCGCAATTAAAGCGCATGAGCGTAAGGAAAACCTGCCGACGGGCTGCAGCAGCTCGGCAATTCAGCAGTTTTCGCTGCTTTTGCCCCGTACTTTACCATACTGGCCACGATGGAAGCGACCCCGATAGTTTTCGATCCTTTTCTTGCCTTCTTACACCAAGTAACTCACGTGGTAGCGCAAATCCAAGCTTGTACGGGCGGTTGGTAACCGCCTGTTACCTCAAAACGGCATTCTATTTGAATAAGGTAAGCATCATACTCCTCGGAGTAACTTTTTTCCACTTAATCATCAAAGCAAATAGGTTCCCGGGTGCTTCGGGCCGTTTGTTTCTTTGTTTATTTATTATATGTCATGTTGTTGGGCCTTAAACAACGTCGAAGGGGGCGCCAACGAGGCTCCCCGTGGTGCAGTAGCTGAACTACAGCGCACAGCTGCGCGGGCTGGACGGCTAATTAGCATACGTAATTACGTCATCAGCAGACACGCCGGAGCCGACCCGGCAATTAACGGCTGGCTGCACACACCTGCGTACCTGAACTGGCCATGTAAAAGTCGCAATTAAAGCGCATGAGCGTAAGGAAAACCTGCCGACGGGCTGCAGCAGCTCGGCAATTCAGCAGTTTTCGCTGCTTTTGCCCCGTACTTTACCATACTGGCCACGATGGAAGCGACCCCGATAGTTTTCGATCCTTTTCTTGCCTTCTTACACCAAGTAACTCACGTGGTAGCGCAAATCCAAGCTTGTACGGGCGGTTGGTAACCGCCTGTTACCTCAAAACGGCATTCTATTTGAATAAGGTAAGCATCATACTCCTCGGAGTAACTTTTTTCCACTTAATCATCAAAGCAAATAGGTTCCCGGGTGCTTCGGGCCGTTTGTTTCTTTGTTTATTTATTATATGTCATGTTGTTGGGCCTTAAACAACGTCGAAGGGGGCGCCAACGAGGCTCCCCGTGGTGCAGTAGCTGAACTACAGCGCACAGCTGCGCGGGCTGGACGGCTAATTAGCATACGTAATTACGTCATCAGCAGACACGCCGGAGCCGACCCGGCAATTAACGGCTGGCTGCACACACCTGCGTACCTGAACTGGCCATGTAAAAGTCGCAATTAAAGCGCATGAGCGTAAGGAAAACCTGCCGACGGGCTGCAGCAGCTCGGCAATTCAGCAGTTTTCGCTGCTTTTGCCCCGTACTTTACCATACTGGCCACGATGGAAGCGACCCCGATAGTTTTCGATCCTTTTCTTGCCTTCTTACACCAAGTAACTCACGTGGTAGCGCAAATCCAAGCTTGTACGGGCGGTTGGTAACCGCCTGTTACCTCAAAACGGCATTCTATTTGAATAAGGTAAGCATCATACTCCTCGGAGTAACTTTTTTCCACTTAATCATCAAAGCAAATAGGTTCCCGGGTGCTTCGGGCCGTTTGTTTCTTTGTTTATTTATTATATGTCATGTTGTTGGGCCTTAAACAACGTCGAAGGGGGCGCCAACGAGGCTCCCCGTGGTGCAGTAGCTGAACTACAGCGCACAGCTGCGCGGGCTGGACGGCTAATTAGCATACGTAATTACGTCATCAGCAGACACGCCGGAGCCGACCCGGCAATTAACGGCTGGCTGCACACACCTGCGTACCTGAACTGGCCATGTAAAAGTCGCAATTAAAGCGCATGAGCGTAAGGAAAACCTGCCGACGGGCTGCAGCAGCTCGGCAATTCAGCAGTTTTCGCTGCTTTTGCCCCGTACTTTACCATACTGGCCACGATGGAAGCGACCCCGATAGTTTTCGATCCTTTTCTTGCCTTCTTACACCAAGTAACTCACGTGGTAGCGCAAATCCAAGCTTGTACGGGCGGTTGGTAACCGCCTGTTACCTCAAAACGGCATTCTATTTGAATAAGGTAAGCATCATACTCCTCGGAGTAACTTTTTTCCACTTAATCATCAAAGCAAATAGGTTCCCGGGTGCTTCGGGCCGTTTGTTTCTTTGTTTATTTATTATATGTCATGTTGTTGGGCCTTAAACAACGTCGAAGGGGGCGCCAACGAGGCTCCCCGTGGTGCAGTAGCTGAACTACAGCGCACAGCTGCGCGGGCTGGACGGCTAATTAGCATACGTAATTACGTCATCAGCAGACACGCCGGAGCCGACCCGGCAATTAACGGCTGGCTGCACACACCTGCGTACCTGAACTGGCCATGTAAAAGTCGCAATTAAAGCGCATGAGCGTAAGGAAAACCTGCCGACGGGCTGCAGCAGCTCGGCAATTCAGCAGTTTTCGCTGCTTTTGCCCCGTACTTTACCATACTGGCCACGATGGAAGCGACCCCGATAGTTTTCGATCCTTTTCTTGCCTTCTTACACCAAGTAACTCACGTGGTAGCGCAAATCCAAGCTTGTACGGGCGGTTGGTAACCGCCTGTTACCTCAAAACGGCATTCTATTTGAATAAGGTAAGCATCATACTCCTCGGAGTAACTTTTTTCCACTTAATCATCAAAGCAAATAGGTTCCCGGGTGCTTCGGGCCGTTTGTTTCTTTGTTTATTTATTATATGTCATGTTGTTGGGCCTTAAACAACGTCGAAGGGGGCGCCAACGAGGCTCCCCGTGGTGCAGTAGCTGAACTACAGCGCACAGCTGCGCGGGCTGGACGGCTAATTAGCATACGTAATTACGTCATCAGCAGACACGCCGGAGCCGACCCGGCAATTAACGGCTGGCTGCACACACCTGCGTACCTGAACTGGCCATGTAAAAGTCGCAATTAAAGCGCATGAGCGTAAGGAAAACCTGCCGACGGGCTGCAGCAGCTCGGCAATTCAGCAGTTTTCGCTGCTTTTGCCC
>NW_027649096.1:0-13725 GCF_965637545.1 Phallusia mammillata
CGAAAACTGCTGAATTGCCGAGCTGCTGCAGCCCGTCGGCAGGTTTTCCTTACGCTCATGCGCTTTAATTGCGACTTTTACATGGCCAGTTCAGGTACGCAGGTGTGTGCAGCCAGCCGTTAATTGCCGGGTCGGCTCCGGCGTGTCTGCTGATGACGTAATTACGTATGCTAATTAGCCGTCCAGCCCGCGCAGCTGTGCGCTGTAGTTCAGCTACTGCACCACGGGGAGCCTCGTTGGCGCCCCCTTCGACGTTGTTTAAGGCCCAACAACATGACATATAATAAATAAACAAAGAAACAAACGGCCCGAAGCACCCGGGAACCTATTTGCTTTGATGATTAAGTGGAAAAAAGTTACTCCGAGGAGTATGATGCTTACCTTATTCAAATAGAATGCCGTTTTGAGGTAACAGGCGGTTACCAACCGCCCGTACAAGCTTGGATTTGCGCTACCACGTGAGTTACTTGGTGTAAGAAGGCAAGAAAAGGATCGAAAACTATCGGGGTCGCTTCCATCGTGGCCAGTATGGTAAAGTACGGGGCAAAAGCAGCGAAAACTGCTGAATTGCCGAGCTGCTGCAGCCCGTCGGCAGGTTTTCCTTACGCTCATGCGCTTTAATTGCGACTTTTACATGGCCAGTTCAGGTACGCAGGTGTGTGCAGCCAGCCGTTAATTGCCGGGTCGGCTCCGGCGTGTCTGCTGATGACGTAATTACGTATGCTAATTAGCCGTCCAGCCCGCGCAGCTGTGCGCTGTAGTTCAGCTACTGCACCACGGGGAGCCTCGTTGGCGCCCCCTTCGACGTTGTTTAAGGCCCAACAACATGACATATAATAAATAAACAAAGAAACAAACGGCCCGAAGCACCCGGGAACCTATTTGCTTTGATGATTAAGTGGAAAAAAGTTACTCCGAGGAGTATGATGCTTACCTTATTCAAATAGAATGCCGTTTTGAGGTAACAGGCGGTTACCAACCGCCCGTACAAGCTTGGATTTGCGCTACCACGTGAGTTACTTGGTGTAAGAAGGCAAGAAAAGGATCGAAAACTATCGGGGTCGCTTCCATCGTGGCCAGTATGGTAAAGTACGGGGCAAAAGCAGCGAAAACTGCTGAATTGCCGAGCTGCTGCAGCCCGTCGGCAGGTTTTCCTTACGCTCATGCGCTTTAATTGCGACTTTTACATGGCCAGTTCAGGTACGCAGGTGTGTGCAGCCAGCCGTTAATTGCCGGGTCGGCTCCGGCGTGTCTGCTGATGACGTAATTACGTATGCTAATTAGCCGTCCAGCCCGCGCAGCTGTGCGCTGTAGTTCAGCTACTGCACCACGGGGAGCCTCGTTGGCGCCCCCTTCGACGTTGTTTAAGGCCCAACAACATGACATATAATAAATAAACAAAGAAACAAACGGCCCGAAGCACCCGGGAACCTATTTGCTTTGATGATTAAGTGGAAAAAAGTTACTCCGAGGAGTATGATGCTTACCTTATTCAAATAGAATGCCGTTTTGAGGTAACAGGCGGTTACCAACCGCCCGTACAAGCTTGGATTTGCGCTACCACGTGAGTTACTTGGTGTAAGAAGGCAAGAAAAGGATCGAAAACTATCGGGGTCGCTTCCATCGTGGCCAGTATGGTAAAGTACGGGGCAAAAGCAGCGAAAACTGCTGAATTGCCGAGCTGCTGCAGCCCGTCGGCAGGTTTTCCTTACGCTCATGCGCTTTAATTGCGACTTTTACATGGCCAGTTCAGGTACGCAGGTGTGTGCAGCCAGCCGTTAATTGCCGGGTCGGCTCCGGCGTGTCTGCTGATGACGTAATTACGTATGCTAATTAGCCGTCCAGCCCGCGCAGCTGTGCGCTGTAGTTCAGCTACTGCACCACGGGGAGCCTCGTTGGCGCCCCCTTCGACGTTGTTTAAGGCCCAACAACATGACATATAATAAATAAACAAAGAAACAAACGGCCCGAAGCACCCGGGAACCTATTTGCTTTGATGATTAAGTGGAAAAAAGTTACTCCGAGGAGTATGATGCTTACCTTATTCAAATAGAATGCCGTTTTGAGGTAACAGGCGGTTACCAACCGCCCGTACAAGCTTGGATTTGCGCTACCACGTGAGTTACTTGGTGTAAGAAGGCAAGAAAAGGATCGAAAACTATCGGGGTCGCTTCCATCGTGGCCAGTATGGTAAAGTACGGGGCAAAAGCAGCGAAAACTGCTGAATTGCCGAGCTGCTGCAGCCCGTCGGCAGGTTTTCCTTACGCTCATGCGCTTTAATTGCGACTTTTACATGGCCAGTTCAGGTACGCAGGTGTGTGCAGCCAGCCGTTAATTGCCGGGTCGGCTCCGGCGTGTCTGCTGATGACGTAATTACGTATGCTAATTAGCCGTCCAGCCCGCGCAGCTGTGCGCTGTAGTTCAGCTACTGCACCACGGGGAGCCTCGTTGGCGCCCCCTTCGACGTTGTTTAAGGCCCAACAACATGACATATAATAAATAAACAAAGAAACAAACGGCCCGAAGCACCCGGGAACCTATTTGCTTTGATGATTAAGTGGAAAAAAGTTACTCCGAGGAGTATGATGCTTACCTTATTCAAATAGAATGCCGTTTTGAGGTAACAGGCGGTTACCAACCGCCCGTACAAGCTTGGATTTGCGCTACCACGTGAGTTACTTGGTGTAAGAAGGCAAGAAAAGGATCGAAAACTATCGGGGTCGCTTCCATCGTGGCCAGTATGGTAAAGTACGGGGCAAAAGCAGCGAAAACTGCTGAATTGCCGAGCTGCTGCAGCCCGTCGGCAGGTTTTCCTTACGCTCATGCGCTTTAATTGCGACTTTTACATGGCCAGTTCAGGTACGCAGGTGTGTGCAGCCAGCCGTTAATTGCCGGGTCGGCTCCGGCGTGTCTGCTGATGACGTAATTACGTATGCTAATTAGCCGTCCAGCCCGCGCAGCTGTGCGCTGTAGTTCAGCTACTGCACCACGGGGAGCCTCGTTGGCGCCCCCTTCGACGTTGTTTAAGGCCCAACAACATGACATATAATAAATAAACAAAGAAACAAACGGCCCGAAGCACCCGGGAACCTATTTGCTTTGATGATTAAGTGGAAAAAAGTTACTCCGAGGAGTATGATGCTTACCTTATTCAAATAGAATGCCGTTTTGAGGTAACAGGCGGTTACCAACCGCCCGTACAAGCTTGGATTTGCGCTACCACGTGAGTTACTTGGTGTAAGAAGGCAAGAAAAGGATCGAAAACTATCGGGGTCGCTTCCATCGTGGCCAGTATGGTAAAGTACGGGGCAAAAGCAGCGAAAACTGCTGAATTGCCGAGCTGCTGCAGCCCGTCGGCAGGTTTTCCTTACGCTCATGCGCTTTAATTGCGACTTTTACATGGCCAGTTCAGGTACGCAGGTGTGTGCAGCCAGCCGTTAATTGCCGGGTCGGCTCCGGCGTGTCTGCTGATGACGTAATTACGTATGCTAATTAGCCGTCCAGCCCGCGCAGCTGTGCGCTGTAGTTCAGCTACTGCACCACGGGGAGCCTCGTTGGCGCCCCCTTCGACGTTGTTTAAGGCCCAACAACATGACATATAATAAATAAACAAAGAAACAAACGGCCCGAAGCACCCGGGAACCTATTTGCTTTGATGATTAAGTGGAAAAAAGTTACTCCGAGGAGTATGATGCTTACCTTATTCAAATAGAATGCCGTTTTGAGGTAACAGGCGGTTACCAACCGCCCGTACAAGCTTGGATTTGCGCTACCACGTGAGTTACTTGGTGTAAGAAGGCAAGAAAAGGATCGAAAACTATCGGGGTCGCTTCCATCGTGGCCAGTATGGTAAAGTACGGGGCAAAAGCAGCGAAAACTGCTGAATTGCCGAGCTGCTGCAGCCCGTCGGCAGGTTTTCCTTACGCTCATGCGCTTTAATTGCGACTTTTACATGGCCAGTTCAGGTACGCAGGTGTGTGCAGCCAGCCGTTAATTGCCGGGTCGGCTCCGGCGTGTCTGCTGATGACGTAATTACGTATGCTAATTAGCCGTCCAGCCCGCGCAGCTGTGCGCTGTAGTTCAGCTACTGCACCACGGGGAGCCTCGTTGGCGCCCCCTTCGACGTTGTTTAAGGCCCAACAACATGACATATAATAAATAAACAAAGAAACAAACGGCCCGAAGCACCCGGGAACCTATTTGCTTTGATGATTAAGTGGAAAAAAGTTACTCCGAGGAGTATGATGCTTACCTTATTCAAATAGAATGCCGTTTTGAGGTAACAGGCGGTTACCAACCGCCCGTACAAGCTTGGATTTGCGCTACCACGTGAGTTACTTGGTGTAAGAAGGCAAGAAAAGGATCGAAAACTATCGGGGTCGCTTCCATCGTGGCCAGTATGGTAAAGTACGGGGCAAAAGCAGCGAAAACTGCTGAATTGCCGAGCTGCTGCAGCCCGTCGGCAGGTTTTCCTTACGCTCATGCGCTTTAATTGCGACTTTTACATGGCCAGTTCAGGTACGCAGGTGTGTGCAGCCAGCCGTTAATTGCCGGGTCGGCTCCGGCGTGTCTGCTGATGACGTAATTACGTATGCTAATTAGCCGTCCAGCCCGCGCAGCTGTGCGCTGTAGTTCAGCTACTGCACCACGGGGAGCCTCGTTGGCGCCCCCTTCGACGTTGTTTAAGGCCCAACAACATGACATATAATAAATAAACAAAGAAACAAACGGCCCGAAGCACCCGGGAACCTATTTGCTTTGATGATTAAGTGGAAAAAAGTTACTCCGAGGAGTATGATGCTTACCTTATTCAAATAGAATGCCGTTTTGAGGTAACAGGCGGTTACCAACCGCCCGTACAAGCTTGGATTTGCGCTACCACGTGAGTTACTTGGTGTAAGAAGGCAAGAAAAGGATCGAAAACTATCGGGGTCGCTTCCATCGTGGCCAGTATGGTAAAGTACGGGGCAAAAGCAGCGAAAACTGCTGAATTGCCGAGCTGCTGCAGCCCGTCGGCAGGTTTTCCTTACGCTCATGCGCTTTAATTGCGACTTTTACATGGCCAGTTCAGGTACGCAGGTGTGTGCAGCCAGCCGTTAATTGCCGGGTCGGCTCCGGCGTGTCTGCTGATGACGTAATTACGTATGCTAATTAGCCGTCCAGCCCGCGCAGCTGTGCGCTGTAGTTCAGCTACTGCACCACGGGGAGCCTCGTTGGCGCCCCCTTCGACGTTGTTTAAGGCCCAACAACATGACATATAATAAATAAACAAAGAAACAAACGGCCCGAAGCACCCGGGAACCTATTTGCTTTGATGATTAAGTGGAAAAAAGTTACTCCGAGGAGTATGATGCTTACCTTATTCAAATAGAATGCCGTTTTGAGGTAACAGGCGGTTACCAACCGCCCGTACAAGCTTGGATTTGCGCTACCACGTGAGTTACTTGGTGTAAGAAGGCAAGAAAAGGATCGAAAACTATCGGGGTCGCTTCCATCGTGGCCAGTATGGTAAAGTACGGGGCAAAAGCAGCGAAAACTGCTGAATTGCCGAGCTGCTGCAGCCCGTCGGCAGGTTTTCCTTACGCTCATGCGCTTTAATTGCGACTTTTACATGGCCAGTTCAGGTACGCAGGTGTGTGCAGCCAGCCGTTAATTGCCGGGTCGGCTCCGGCGTGTCTGCTGATGACGTAATTACGTATGCTAATTAGCCGTCCAGCCCGCGCAGCTGTGCGCTGTAGTTCAGCTACTGCACCACGGGGAGCCTCGTTGGCGCCCCCTTCGACGTTGTTTAAGGCCCAACAACATGACATATAATAAATAAACAAAGAAACAAACGGCCCGAAGCACCCGGGAACCTATTTGCTTTGATGATTAAGTGGAAAAAAGTTACTCCGAGGAGTATGATGCTTACCTTATTCAAATAGAATGCCGTTTTGAGGTAACAGGCGGTTACCAACCGCCCGTACAAGCTTGGATTTGCGCTACCACGTGAGTTACTTGGTGTAAGAAGGCAAGAAAAGGATCGAAAACTATCGGGGTCGCTTCCATCGTGGCCAGTATGGTAAAGTACGGGGCAAAAGCAGCGAAAACTGCTGAATTGCCGAGCTGCTGCAGCCCGTCGGCAGGTTTTCCTTACGCTCATGCGCTTTAATTGCGACTTTTACATGGCCAGTTCAGGTACGCAGGTGTGTGCAGCCAGCCGTTAATTGCCGGGTCGGCTCCGGCGTGTCTGCTGATGACGTAATTACGTATGCTAATTAGCCGTCCAGCCCGCGCAGCTGTGCGCTGTAGTTCAGCTACTGCACCACGGGGAGCCTCGTTGGCGCCCCCTTCGACGTTGTTTAAGGCCCAACAACATGACATATAATAAATAAACAAAGAAACAAACGGCCCGAAACACCCGGGAACCTATTTGCTTTGATGATTAAGTGGAAAAAAGTTACTCCGAGGAGTATGATGCTTACCTTATTCAAATAGAATGCCGTTTTGAGGTAACAGGCGGTTACCAACCGCCCGTACAAGCTTGGATTTGCGCTACCACGTGAGTTACTTGGTGTAAGAAGGCAAGAAAAGGATCGAAAACTATCGGGGTCGCTTCCATCGTGGCCAGTATGGTAAAGTACGGGGCAAAAGCAGCGAAAACTGCTGAATTGCCGAGCTGCTGCAGCCCGTCGGCAGGTTTTCCTTACGCTCATGCGCTTTAATTGCGACTTTTACATGGCCAGTTCAGGTACGCAGGTGTGTGCAGCCAGCCGTTAATTGCCGGGTCGGCTCCGGCGTGTCTGCTGATGACGTAATTACGTATGCTAATTAGCCGTCCAGCCCGCGCAGCTGTGCGCTGTAGTTCAGCTACTGCACCACGGGGAGCCTCGTTGGCGCCCCCTTCGACGTTGTTTAAGGCCCAACAACATGACATATAATAAATAAACAAAGAAACAAACGGCCCGAAGCACCCGGGAACCTATTTGCTTTGATGATTAAGTGGAAAAAAGTTACTCCGAGGAGTATGATGCTTACCTTATTCAAATAGAATGCCGTTTTGAGGTAACAGGCGGTTACCAACCGCCCGTACAAGCTTGGATTTGCGCTACCACGTGAGTTACTTGGTGTAAGAAGGCAAGAAAAGGATCGAAAACTATCGGGGTCGCTTCCATCGTGGCCAGTATGGTAAAGTACGGGGCAAAAGCAGCGAAAACTGCTGAATTGCCGAGCTGCTGCAGCCCGTCGGCAGGTTTTCCTTACGCTCATGCGCTTTAATTGCGACTTTTACATGGCCAGTTCAGGTACGCAGGTGTGTGCAGCCAGCCGTTAATTGCCGGGTCGGCTCCGGCGTGTCTGCTGATGACGTAATTACGTATGCTAATTAGCCGTCCAGCCCGCGCAGCTGTGCGCTGTAGTTCAGCTACTGCACCACGGGGAGCCTCGTTGGCGCCCCCTTCGACGTTGTTTAAGGCCCAACAACATGACATATAATAAATAAACAAAGAAACAAACGGCCCGAAGCACCCGGGAACCTATTTGCTTTGATGATTAAGTGGAAAAAAGTTACTCCGAGGAGTATGATGCTTACCTTATTCAAATAGAATGCCGTTTTGAGGTAACAGGCGGTTACCAACCGCCCGTACAAGCTTGGATTTGCGCTACCACGTGAGTTACTTGGTGTAAGAAGGCAAGAAAAGGATCGAAAACTATCGGGGTCGCTTCCATCGTGGCCAGTATGGTAAAGTACGGGGCAAAAGCAGCGAAAACTGCTGAATTGCCGAGCTGCTGCAGCCCGTCGGCAGGTTTTCCTTACGCTCATGCGCTTTAATTGCGACTTTTACATGGCCAGTTCAGGTACGCAGGTGTGTGCAGCCAGCCGTTAATTGCCGGGTCGGCTCCGGCGTGTCTGCTGATGACGTAATTACGTATGCTAATTAGCCGTCCAGCCCGCGCAGCTGTGCGCTGTAGTTCAGCTACTGCACCACGGGGAGCCTCGTTGGCGCCCCCTTCGACGTTGTTTAAGGCCCAACAACATGACATATAATAAATAAACAAAGAAACAAACGGCCCGAAGCACCCGGGAACCTATTTGCTTTGATGATTAAGTGGAAAAAAGTTACTCCGAGGAGTATGATGCTTACCTTATTCAAATAGAATGCCGTTTTGAGGTAACAGGCGGTTACCAACCGCCCGTACAAGCTTGGATTTGCGCTACCACGTGAGTTACTTGGTGTAAGAAGGCAAGAAAAGGATCGAAAACTATCGGGGTCGCTTCCATCGTGGCCAGTATGGTAAAGTACGGGGCAAAAGCAGCGAAAACTGCTGAATTGCCGAGCTGCTGCAGCCCGTCGGCAGGTTTTCCTTACGCTCATGCGCTTTAATTGCGACTTTTACATGGCCAGTTCAGGTACGCAGGTGTGTGCAGCCAGCCGTTAATTGCCGGGTCGGCTCCGGCGTGTCTGCTGATGACGTAATTACGTATGCTAATTAGCCGTCCAGCCCGCGCAGCTGTGCGCTGTAGTTCAGCTACTGCACCACGGGGAGCCTCGTTGGCGCCCCCTTCGACGTTGTTTAAGGCCCAACAACATGACATATAATAAATAAACAAAGAAACAAACGGCCCGAAGCACCCGGGAACCTATTTGCTTTGATGATTAAGTGGAAAAAAGTTACTCCGAGGAGTATGATGCTTACCTTATTCAAATAGAATGCCGTTTTGAGGTAACAGGCGGTTACCAACCGCCCGTACAAGCTTGGATTTGCGCTACCACGTGAGTTACTTGGTGTAAGAAGGCAAGAAAAGGATCGAAAACTATCGGGGTCGCTTCCATCGTGGCCAGTATGGTAAAGTACGGGGCAAAAGCAGCGAAAACTGCTGAATTGCCGAGCTGCTGCAGCCCGTCGGCAGGTTTTCCTTACGCTCATGCGCTTTAATTGCGACTTTTACATGGCCAGTTCAGGTACGCAGGTGTGTGCAGCCAGCCGTTAATTGCCGGGTCGGCTCCGGCGTGTCTGCTGATGACGTAATTACGTATGCTAATTAGCCGTCCAGCCCGCGCAGCTGTGCGCTGTAGTTCAGCTACTGCACCACGGGGAGCCTCGTTGGCGCCCCCTTCGACGTTGTTTAAGGCCCAACAACATGACATATAATAAATAAACAAAGAAACAAACGGCCCGAAGCACCCGGGAACCTATTTGCTTTGATGATTAAGTGGAAAAAAGTTACTCCGAGGAGTATGATGCTTACCTTATTCAAATAGAATGCCGTTTTGAGGTAACAGGCGGTTACCAACCGCCCGTACAAGCTTGGATTTGCGCTACCACGTGAGTTACTTGGTGTAAGAAGGCAAGAAAAGGATCGAAAACTATCGGGGTCGCTTCCATCGTGGCCAGTATGGTAAAGTACGGGGCAAAAGCAGCGAAAACTGCTGAATTGCCGAGCTGCTGCAGCCCGTCGGCAGGTTTTCCTTACGCTCATGCGCTTTAATTGCGACTTTTACATGGCCAGTTCAGGTACGCAGGTGTGTGCAGCCAGCCGTTAATTGCCGGGTCGGCTCCGGCGTGTCTGCTGATGACGTAATTACGTATGCTAATTAGCCGTCCAGCCCGCGCAGCTGTGCGCTGTAGTTCAGCTACTGCACCACGGGGAGCCTCGTTGGCGCCCCCTTCGACGTTGTTTAAGGCCCAACAACATGACATATAATAAATAAACAAAGAAACAAACGGCCCGAAGCACCCGGGAACCTATTTGCTTTGATGATTAAGTGGAAAAAAGTTACTCCGAGGAGTATGATGCTTACCTTATTCAAATAGAATGCCGTTTTGAGGTAACAGGCGGTTACCAACCGCCCGTACAAGCTTGGATTTGCGCTACCACGTGAGTTACTTGGTGTAAGAAGGCAAGAAAAGGATCGAAAACTATCGGGGTCGCTTCCATCGTGGCCAGTATGGTAAAGTACGGGGCAAAAGCAGCGAAAACTGCTGAATTGCCGAGCTGCTGCAGCCCGTCGGCAGGTTTTCCTTACGCTCATGCGCTTTAATTGCGACTTTTACATGGCCAGTTCAGGTACGCAGGTGTGTGCAGCCAGCCGTTAATTGCCGGGTCGGCTCCGGCGTGTCTGCTGATGACGTAATTACGTATGCTAATTAGCCGTCCAGCCCGCGCAGCTGTGCGCTGTAGTTCAGCTACTGCACCACGGGGAGCCTCGTTGGCGCCCCCTTCGACGTTGTTTAAGGCCCAACAACATGACATATAATAAATAAACAAAGAAACAAACGGCCCGAAGCACCCGGGAACCTATTTGCTTTGATGATTAAGTGGAAAAAAGTTACTCCGAGGAGTATGATGCTTACCTTATTCAAATAGAATGCCGTTTTGAGGTAACAGGCGGTTACCAACCGCCCGTACAAGCTTGGATTTGCGCTACCACGTGAGTTACTTGGTGTAAGAAGGCAAGAAAAGGATCGAAAACTATCGGGGTCGCTTCCATCGTGGCCAGTATGGTAAAGTACGGGGCAAAAGCAGCGAAAACTGCTGAATTGCCGAGCTGCTGCAGCCCGTCGGCAGGTTTTCCTTACGCTCATGCGCTTTAATTGCGACTTTTACATGGCCAGTTCAGGTACGCAGGTGTGTGCAGCCAGCCGTTAATTGCCGGGTCGGCTCCGGCGTGTCTGCTGATGACGTAATTACGTATGCTAATTAGCCGTCCAGCCCGCGCAGCTGTGCGCTGTAGTTCAGCTACTGCACCACGGGGAGCCTCGTTGGCGCCCCCTTCGACGTTGTTTAAGGCCCAACAACATGACATATAATAAATAAACAAAGAAACAAACGGCCCGAAGCACCCGGGAACCTATTTGCTTTGATGATTAAGTGGAAAAAAGTTACTCCGAGGAGTATGATGCTTACCTTATTCAAATAGAATGCCGTTTTGAGGTAACAGGCGGTTACCAACCGCCCGTACAAGCTTGGATTTGCGCTACCACGTGAGTTACTTGGTGTAAGAAGGCAAGAAAAGGATCGAAAACTATCGGGGTCGCTTCCATCGTGGCCAGTATGGTAAAGTACGGGGCAAAAGCAGCGAAAACTGCTGAATTGCCGAGCTGCTGCAGCCCGTCGGCAGGTTTTCCTTACGCTCATGCGCTTTAATTGCGACTTTTACATGGCCAGTTCAGGTACGCAGGTGTGTGCAGCCAGCCGTTAATTGCCGGGTCGGCTCCGGCGTGTCTGCTGATGACGTAATTACGTATGCTAATTAGCCGTCCAGCCCGCGCAGCTGTGCGCTGTAGTTCAGCTACTGCACCACGGGGAGCCTCGTTGGCGCCCCCTTCGACGTTGTTTAAGGCCCAACAACATGACATATAATAAATAAACAAAGAAACAAACGGCCCGAAGCACCCGGGAACCTATTTGCTTTGATGATTAAGTGGAAAAAAGTTACTCCGAGGAGTATGATGCTTACCTTATTCAAATAGAATGCCGTTTTGAGGTAACAGGCGGTTACCAACCGCCCGTACAAGCTTGGATTTGCGCTACCACGTGAGTTACTTGGTGTAAGAAGGCAAGAAAAGGATCGAAAACTATCGGGGTCGCTTCCATCGTGGCCAGTATGGTAAAGTACGGGGCAAAAGCAGCGAAAACTGCTGAATTGCCGAGCTGCTGCAGCCCGTCGGCAGGTTTTCCTTACGCTCATGCGCTTTAATTGCGACTTTTACATGGCCAGTTCAGGTACGCAGGTGTGTGCAGCCAGCCGTTAATTGCCGGGTCGGCTCCGGCGTGTCTGCTGATGACGTAATTACGTATGCTAATTAGCCGTCCAGCCCGCGCAGCTGTGCGCTGTAGTTCAGCTACTGCACCACGGGGAGCCTCGTTGGCGCCCCCTTCGACGTTGTTTAAGGCCCAACAACATGACATATAATAAATAAACAAAGAAACAAACGGCCCGAAGCACCCGGGAACCTATTTGCTTTGATGATTAAGTGGAAAAAAGTTACTCCGAGGAGTATGATGCTTACCTTATTCAAATAGAATGCCGTTTTGAGGTAACAGGCGGTTACCAACCGCCCGTACAAGCTTGGATTTGCGCTACCACGTGAGTTACTTGGTGTAAGAAGGCAAGAAAAGGATCGAAAACTATCGGGGTCGCTTCCATCGTGGCCAGTATGGTAAAGTACGGGGCAAAAGCAGCGAAAACTGCTGAATTGCCGAGCTGCTGCAGCCCGTCGGCAGGTTTTCCTTACGCTCATGCGCTTTAATTGCGACTTTTACATGGCCAGTTCAGGTACGCAGGTGTGTGCAGCCAGCCGTTAATTGCCGGGTCGGCTCCGGCGTGTCTGCTGATGACGTAATTACGTATGCTAATTAGCCGTCCAGCCCGCGCAGCTGTGCGCTGTAGTTCAGCTACTGCACCACGGGGAGCCTCGTTGGCGCCCCCTTCGACGTTGTTTAAGGCCCAACAACATGACATATAATAAATAAACAAAGAAACAAACGGCCCGAAGCACCCGGGAACCTATTTGCTTTGATGATTAAGTGGAAAAAAGTTACTCCGAGGAGTATGATGCTTACCTTATTCAAATAGAATGCCGTTTTGAGGTAACAGGCGGTTACCAACCGCCCGTACAAGCTTGGATTTGCGCTACCACGTGAGTTACTTGGTGTAAGAAGGCAAGAAAAGGATCGAAAACTATCGGGGTCGCTTCCATCGTGGCCAGTATGGTAAAGTACGGGGCAAAAGCAGCGAAAACTGCTGAATTGCCGAGCTGCTGCAGCCCGTCGGCAGGTTTTCCTTACGCTCATGCGCTTTAATTGCGACTTTTACATGGCCAGTTCAGGTACGCAGGTGTGTGCAGCCAGCCGTTAATTGCCGGGTCGGCTCCGGCGTGTCTGCTGATGACGTAATTACGTATGCTAATTAGCCGTCCAGCCCGCGCAGCTGTGCGCTGTAGTTCAGCTACTGCACCACGGGGAGCCTCGTTGGCGCCCCCTTCGACGTTGTTTAAGGCCCAACAACATGACATATAATAAATAAACAAAGAAACAAACGGCCCGAAGCACCCGGGAACCTATTTGCTTTGATGATTAAGTGGAAAAAAGTTACTCCGAGGAGTATGATGCTTACCTTATTCAAATAGAATGCCGTTTTGAGGTAACAGGCGGTTACCAACCGCCCGTACAAGCTTGGATTTGCGCTACCACGTG
Organism: Phallusia mammillata; assembly: GCF_965637545.1. Classification (NCBI taxonomy): domain Eukaryota; kingdom Metazoa; phylum Chordata; class Ascidiacea; order Phlebobranchia; family Ascidiidae; genus Phallusia; species Phallusia mammillata. Next base: position 13,181 of record NW_027649096.1, read on the forward strand.
AGTTACTTGGTGTAAGAAGGCAAGAAAAGGATCGAAAACTATCGGGGTCGCTTCCATCGTGGCCAGTATGGTAAAGTACGGGGCAAAAGCAGCGAAAACTGCTGAATTGCCGAGCTGCTGCAGCCCGTCGGCAGGTTTTCCTTACGCTCATGCGCTTTAATTGCGACTTTTACATGGCCAGTTCAGGTACGCAGGTGTGTGCAGCCAGCCGTTAATTGCCGGGTCGGCTCCGGCGTGTCTGCTGATGACGTAATTACGTATGCTAATTAGCCGTCCAGCCCGCGCAGCTGTGCGCTGTAGTTCAGCTACTGCACCACGGGGAGCCTCGTTGGCGCCCCCTTCGACGTTGTTTAAGGCCCAACAACATGACATATAATAAATAAACAAAGAAACAAACGGCCCGAAGCACCCGGGAACCTATTTGCTTTGATGATTAAGTGGAAAAAAGTTACTCCGAGGAGTATGATGCTTACCTTATTCAAATAGAATGCCGTTTTGAGGTAACAGGCGGTTACCAACCGCCCGTACAAGCTTGGATTTGCGCT
>NW_027649097.1:0-13606 GCF_965637545.1 Phallusia mammillata
CTGAACATGGGGATGTAACAGTTAGCGTTTAAGGCTGAGTTAGTATTCGTACAAGGAAACATTGATAGATTTGGGATTCACTTCTATTAATGATCATGGTGCTGCAAAGCCGCAATGAACGAATCGAGCTCTTTAAGCCTGCACCCATTTTGACATGGCCAGACTGCTAAGCGCGACGACGTGACCTCGAAATTGCGGTCCGCCTCGTTATCGAACAGCACAGTAAAAAGTCGAATCACAGACCTTTCACTGAATATAAAATTTCAAGTGGTCTCCCGAATGAAAAATAGAGCCGTGCATTGAAAATATTATCAGCGAAAATATTATATCAATCACATTAAATAAACAAATCATTTTTTCACAGTACTGTGTACTACAACTGACTGTTTGTGTCTTTTTCTATTTCATGCATATCAGAAAAAAATACCATGTTTTGATGTTTGAGGCTTGGGTCGTGAGATGTTCATAAAACTCAGATTTGGGTCGCGGACAAAAAAGTTTGAGAACCACTGATTTAGGAGATGAGAAAGCAACTGATACTATTGATCCTCGGCCAAAATCATTACGTTTCACCACGGACGATTACAGATCATTTGAAGAAATTCTATTGCTTGTTGCCGGTTTCAGTTTACATATTATTCTAACTATTACCATGAATACATCAAAGAAGTTATAGTTGCATAAAGAAATTACTTATAACAACCAGATTTAAGGCCCGGCCCTGAACTATACCATTACCAGCAAACGCTGAAAACACGAGTGCTAATGTAAACACCATAATACTAAACCGTTTACTAAAACTTTACATTTTGAAATATCATTTGTTATACAAAACCTTAACATAACAAATGACTAAATCCAGCAAAACCATACATCATCATATGAAGGCCGTACAATGCTATCATGAAAATATAACATAATGTCGAAAACACGAAGAAACTAATCATTAGAACTTTATCTGCCTAATTCATAAATATTAAACCAACCCTCTAAGATTTCTTGTCCAATGGCAACACATGCCTCACGCATACATCCTATCCAATATAATTCAACTGATCGCCAACACAGTGACAACCCAATACCCAAGGGGGGCATCTTTCTACACTAAGTGACACCTCTGCCCTGCAACCTTATACCCCGATGGACCTTATCTCCTAGCAAACGTCACGCCTCTCGTGTGTGTCGTAACAAAGCCTAATGTTCTATAACCCTTTCGATTTGAATGACCGCCCTGCAGTCACGCGGCCCAAAGGGTGTAAAGTTCAAACTTCGGGCCTGGCAGCAAACAATAAGTTTTTTTGCCCTAACGTTGCTTATCTGTTCATAGCGGCGTCTTCTTGTCGAGGAACGGGACGGTTTTGCGTTACACAACCCTGACGGTAATAGATTCCCTTGGGAGACAGGTTACAGAGCTGGCGGCTTTCCAGGAGCGAGTCAAAGAGATTCGTTGCGGCTTACGCACTGACACTAATTCGATAGAACTTTGATTCTAATCAGTAATCAGTAGCATTTCACAACTTTGATATATTCCCACGCGGTTTCCCTAGGCAACGTGCCACCATGAATGCCGAGTAGCTGTAATAAACCACATGTCAAGTTGCTTGAAGAAGAACCACATACCTTACTGCCCGAAGACTGTTTCCAGATAACTTGGTACTAAGTTATAGAAAATAACAAGTCTTTAACAAAAACCAATACTGGTTTGTGACAAAGAAGCCCCAACATGTTGTAGCCAAAGTTTACGAAAGCAACGATATAATAAGGTAGTACAAAAGATTATTGAATTTTCTTGCTGACCAGGCAACCAACTATTTATTTCTTTGCTTTTTGCGTATATCTCTTGTACTATCAAAGCAGCAACACAAATGTCTCGAAACGCTGTGATTATTGGCTACAGCAACGTCTCCTCATTTGTGATAAAAGAGACATGTGACAAGTATGACGTCATGCTGATGATGATGTCATCAACCGTTTGTAGTTCAGGTTTTAAAGGTAACAGCGGCACTTGTGGAAAAATGTTTGATAATAAAACATATTTCATAAACCAAATGAGAGCTAAAACACGATATTCAACACTAAATCCCATAAAAACTTAATATCAAATATTAGCTGCGCACCATGCTTGGCATTATTTGAAAATAAGTTATTGTTAATCACAATGTAGCATTGTCGCAGCTATTACGTCACAGAAGGGCGCAACAAACGTCTTTGTTTTCGATTTGCCCTTTCTGTGATAAACGAGAGTCTCACTGACAGCGTGTATTAAAACAAAACAAGCATAATTGAACAAAATTACGGCGCCGTAGATTTATTATTGATAAGGAACGTTGCACTCGCGTTTTTTTGCCGAATTTAATTTGTCACGTTAATATGTGTGACACATTGCGTTGACGTTACTGTCTGTGCAAAGAGAAAACCTGCTGACAAAAAGTAAACAAAAACTCTTAAAGCTTCTGTGCGCTTCTCCAAAATGGTTTTAAATCGAAGTAAGGATTTCTTAGTCATGACAATAAGTGAATTAAATACACAAAACTTTGACGGCGCATTTTGTTTTATTAACAGAACTACGATTTTCTTTTAAGGCGTTCCCTTTAGTCTTAAGGGGAAGCGTTGCAAATGGACAAAACTTCTTAGATGAAAGGTCAACTAATTGAAGTTATTTTCTCCACTATAGTCTTTTACAAAAACGATTTTTACACACCAGCTTTAAAAGCGTTTTGTTCCTATATTACTGTTGACGTATTTTATTTTGAAAAGGGCTTTTTTATGTTTCAAAGGGTCAAAAGTTTTTTCTCTCCGCCCCCGCTAACGAAAACTATTCCACGCAAAAAATTAGCATGAAAAAAACCCATCAGTACAAACAAAAATCAGTAGAAAGGCATTGCTTTCTGGCATTACTTGAATACAGCGAAAACAAATGATTAAATTTGTTTTAAGAGAAGCAATTAAATTTGGGTTTAGGCAAATAAAAAGGCTAAAAAATGTTGTTTCTCGCAGCAAACGAATGAAGTATTTTTTTTCTTGCATCCAAACAAAATGACGTAAAACATGTAAATTCACAGATATAAATTACAAATTAATACACATAAAGAACCTACGCCTAAAAATTTTTAAACCCAATAAAAAGAATCACTCCCTTCGCCTATAAAATTAAAAGTTAAATTAAAATATTTTGCCATTAATCTTAAATGAAACATAATTTGCCTAAACTTGTTACACCAAAATTTTACAATTTAAACTCAGTTAAGGACAAGTTCAAATGCAAAACGTATTTTCAAATACTGATTTCCTAAATAAAAATAACAACCAGTATTATTGCAGACAAAACCAGCGACAGATCACGTACAGAACATGGGATGTTGACCTCAACGTCCGACAGACATTGAACATGTTTCATGGCCACAACCGGTTGCAAATCACCTTTTTTCGCTGTTACCGAATGTGAATTTGATGTTTTGCAACTTTGCACTTGCTAAAAAGGTGACGACCCCGCGCCATAACGTTTTCCCTTTCGTGTTTTGTCGACGTTTTCATGATATACACGAGGTTTTATATATTTCACCAGCATGCAATTCAACTTTGGGCCGAACTTTAGATAAATCACCCTTTGGTATTACGTCACATAATGATGTCATCGTATCTATTTCCTGGACCGTTACGTTCAAGCAGAGACTTACTTGCCACTTTGGTATACTTTATATTGTCCTTGATTAAATTGGTAGCTATTGCTTATTCCTTCACTAACAGCTGTATAGTATATATTTATGTTCTATACTCTCTTCATACACATCAGCAGTACAGTGAAGCCATTTGTATAGTATACATTTACTACTTGCTGCATATAACATTGTGCTGTGACTGCAAAATTGCCTGTTTATCAACAACCACAAGGCAATACAGCGCCCATAAGCAACTTGTAAAAAGTGCAATAAACCCTTGTAAGCAGTAAATGACTAAACCTGAACTACAACTCGAAAGTTTGTATCTGGTCGATCCAGTTTAAGAACTTGTTTTTAAATGGTCTTGGCACTGGCAATGTCTCAATTGCTTGTCTCCGGTATTTCGTTGCTGGCAGGTGCTTAAATCCGGAATCAATGCAAATGCAAATGATAGACAAATTACTCGATTTTGATTGTCGCGATCGGTGTTGAAGAGAAACGAACTCCGGATGTGAAAAGCTAAACATAATTCTCCTGCTTGCTGACTGTGTTGTTTTCATTTTAGAAACACTAACAAAATGTCAAATCTATGAAACAATAACACGTGACAAATTTTTTATGCCATTAATGGTAGAAAATATAAATTTACTTAGAGTTGAATAAAAATTGTTGAAAACTACACTAAAAAAGTTGGTCAAAGTTAACCATTAAATTTTAAATTATCGAAAAGTTCTAAAATGTCAAAATTACCCCAGTTGGTAAAAACTAAAACTAGTCAAGCGTTTCGGTTTTATGGATCATTACGTTGCTTACTCATGCGTATCACACTTGTTTTTTTCGCCGAAAATTCTAAAAAAGAAAACATTTCCTTTAATTTTAACGTTTCAAATTAACCTAAAGCTACCGGGTTGCTTTTAGGAGCCTTATTAATTACAAAAAAAGCTACATAGATTTTGCAGCTGTTGTTTTGGCAAGTAAATATAAACGTGTTAACTTTGGAATTTGGATGTTGTGAGTTGTGAAAATAAATTGATATCGAATCCGGATTTTTAAAATAAGCATGGCTGTCGAAGTTGAGGTTGTTGAAGTTGCTGCAGCGAATTCACTCTTACCAAATCTTACAATCTGTGTTGAAAAAGATGATGATGAAAAAATCATCACTGATGAGCCAGAAGAAGATAAGGATGGGGAACAAAATAAAGAAGATTTACTGTCAGAAAAATCTAAAGCAGAAGTTAAACCTAAGCTTGACATGTTTCCTAGGAAGGTAAGAAAATAACTTGTCATCCTTATTGTTATAACACACGATTTTTATTGTTCTAATAAACATATTAATTAACATATTTTATTGTTAAGTTTGTAGAGCTCTTCTGGCAAATGTATTTTTATTCCGACAGTTCGACATCCTATGCAGGTCGTCTTCATCATGGTGCTTGCGTTTCATTCTTTTTTTCTTTTGTTTATTGTGCAATGTACTAGTCGCATTCAGTGTTATTTACCCTGATGAAGACGACCTGTATAGGCTGTTGAAAAGTCGGAATAAAATTACATTTGCCAGAAGAGCTCTACAAACTTGATATTATGCCTGGCAGCAATAGCTCATACAAGGTTGTCATACTTGAATTGAAATATATTTTATTGTTATTATAACACACGATTGCTAAAATTAAATTGTCAGAAAATACTGAATTGATCTCAAAAAAGTTATGTTTGACAACTAATATCTCTGCAGTTACGTAATTTATTAAACTTGTCCTAAGACAACTGCCCTTCATTGCATGCTTCGACTTAACCATAGCCCGCTCAATAACAATCCCAGGCACTTTCGCCCTTGTGCATGTCAGGCCGTAGAAACCATGCAACATTTGTTTCTCAATTGTCCACTATTGATTCGTCCTCGCACAATTTTTTTTCTACTGTTTCGAATATTCTGACAGAAAACGCTAAGTTTAACGCTTCATTTCTTTACAATCTTTCTCCTGGTGCAATTATTCGTTTCATGCTATTTGGTCATCCTGATTTAACAGACGCCCACACACTGTCATTATTCCATGCCGTTCACAAATATCTGCATGCGTGTAATAGATTTTGATTTCTGCTGCCGATCTATTGACATTTTAACCTCTTTCGTTCGCTTTTCCTCTTTTGTTTACTTTTGTTATCGACTACCGTTTATCTGAAAATACGTTTATTTCTCGTATGGTGACACGACAAAGGACAGTTTTCAGTTTTCTGACTGTCGTCTGATTGTCGTAAAAAAAACAGTTTTCAAGCAGTCATTTTTGTATAGAAATTATATGAAAACAAGCGGCTAGCGGGACTGGGATTGTCGTTTGAGGAGGCGAAGAAAAAACGTGAGGAGAGAGCAAAGAGATTTGCTTCTCCTCTTGTTAAAGATGAGTCAAAAGAAGAAAATGATACTGATAATACAAAATATTTACAAAAAGCAGAAGAAACATTGGAAAGAATTAAAACTTACAATGAAAGTTTAACAGGTAAACCTGTTTTGTCACTGCATTTCATTGTTGATCAGTATTTTCATTTATTTATTTTTTTGGAATCCGTTTTTCAATTTCATTTTTAAACTTGTGCCATGCAATTAAGTGAATCAATTAACATTAAACCAAGAAACATTATCTATAGAGTTTGGTTATGATATACGGAATTTATTTTTTTGATTTTGTTATTTTTTTGTATCTTAAACCCTGACTTCTAAGCAATGTCATTCAAAGATCCATGATTTTAGTTTTATTTACTGTTACAACTGTGAAAAGATATTGATATTGCATTTTGTTTTATGTGCAGAAGATGATCAAAACAACATGATACGAGAAAATGCTTTGCACTTACAAGGAGTTGACAACATGAGTACTGATGAGATTTTTGCGTAAGTTAAAAAGAAAAAATCTGTTCAAACTGTTAAGTTAACATATATGTTAGTTTATGGGTATTAATATTGCTTGTAGTTGCTTATATACATATGGCTCATTTTTTGTTGCACAAATTGCTGGTATACATAGTGTAATGTGGCATAAGGTTGCTAACAGAGACAAAACTGGTTACTTGCATATACAAATTGTTAAGTGTTTTATGCAAGTAAGCAGATTATTAGAATTAATGAACAATTTTTCTGAGTATGGTTGGCTCAGGTTTTACAATCCTCATACAATTGAACAGATTATGCAATTAACTGACTTTGTGTATATGTCATATCTTTGATTGGTTAACTTGCAGATATTTTGGTAAAATGGATCCGACCCACATAGAATGGATTAATGACACATCCTGTAATGTTATTTGGAATGACAATAAAACACCAGCATTAACCATTCAAAAAGTGGCAGAGCCAAAACCAATAGAAGAAAAAGTTACGAACGAAGCTGCAGAACCAACAAGTGGTAAAAAATGCTGGCATGTTTGTCTATGTTTGCTAAATTCTAAGCAACTTTTATTCTTTTAGCTGATGCCCCTCAGACAGAGATAAGCGATGAACTAGGTAGTTTTTGTGGATTATAAAACTGAATTCATATTTTCTAAACCTTGTTTTTATGTAGATCTTGACATGGATGTTGACAATGATCTCACAGAAGAACAAAAACCCACCGAAGTACGTTACCAAAACTAAACAACTTTAAAAAAATGAAAAGAAATAAAACATGTGTTGTTATGTAAAAACTCCTTGTTTTCAACTTTATTTGTTGCTCGATGTTTTATGTGACTATTTTAACCTATCTTAGTTAGTGTTTTAAAGCCCCTTCCATTACATGTTTTTTAACTTCTGAGCACTTTGTTATTTTGTTAAGGAAACTGAACCAGTTGAGAAGTCACCAACTGCTGATGAGCCAGTTAACCCTTTGCTGAACTGCAAAGAGCCATTTGTGAAAGGTGGCCACAAGCAATACCTTAAAGTGAGGTTTGCTGCTGCTAGTGACAGAAAAGTGTTGGGTGCTGCAAAGCGAAGTAAGTACTACGTGGAATATGGAAACCCACATTATGGAGGTGCCAAGGGTCTCTTTACTGGCTCATATAGAAAAAGGTAAGTGTATGTAATAGCTAAATATTTAGACTGTTTCTGAAACTAGATAAGCGATAAAAATTAAACCACCAAACATAGTTTATTTGAGAAAACATTGTAATCTTTTTTTTCAAATAATTTTATCAATAGAAGTAAAAACAACACTAATAAATTGTTTCATTGTTTCCATCAAAATGTAGCCTCTTGATTTTGTATTTCCTATTGTTTTACAGACATCATTCTTTACCTTATTATAAACTTTTTACAGCATAAAAAGCCATTTTGGACCAAAACCTGCAAATATAACTTTTCAAACAGCGCATCGAATGCAGTTTTGTTGAAATATTTCATTTTTTAGATATCAAATGCGTAATGCTATGAGTGAATTGAAAGGAATGAAAGTTGGTTTCTGGTACACTAATGATCGAGAAAGAGATAAAAATGATAATAAAGATGATGAAGATGATGAAGAAAATGAGGACGATGATATGGATGACCTCAAAATTAAATCAAAAGTTGAAAAAACTGAAAGTGAAAGAGATGATGAAAGTTTGATAAAGTCATCAGGTATTTAAAACAATTCTGAATATTTTTGGCTGCACCAATCATAATGTACAGTAAATCAGGGTTAATCTGGACCCGTTTGAACCCAAAAAAATCATCCGAATTAGCGGATATTAATTAGTTTCAACTCTTACCTCAAAACAAATCATTTGTACCTCAAGTTTTGTCCGAATTAGGAAAAAATCTGGATTAACTAAATCCAGTTTTTTTCCTGGTGTTAACTTTCAGCCACTGTTATTATCATGAAAATCTATTGACATGGTGAAAATTGATATCTTTAGCAATGTTTATTTTGATCTTCAGCCAAGGATCTAGATGGAGCAATTCCAGTTGCTTCGTCAGAGGAAGATGACAATGAACGAGAATTCGGAACAATGGTTGCTGATCAAGTATCTAAGAAACTACAATCAGCGAGGTAAAATATGTTACACTACTAAAAAGTTGTGCAAGTTTTATATCCTGTACTGGCATTTGTATGATATACCTTGATATAATAATACTGCCAGAGAGCTTTGCTTGACCTAACAATCACCTATAAATTACACTTTTGTATTATGTGACCACAGATTTACGCCAGAGATGAAATTGTAAACAGTAAAATAACAGAAGTTAACAAATTAATTTTTAGATCAATGTCACGTAGTACCCATGGAGGGTTGACTGTCACAACAAACAATAGCAATGTAAGATCAAGACTTGGTAAGCGTCGCTATGACAACCACGAAAGGTAAGTTGACTCAGACTTATGCCAGGCCAGGTTTGGGCTTTATTTTTATCAACAAATGGGCTTGATTCAGACCTGACTGTACATTCTGTGTCTGATTTTTTATGATATAAATTACCTAGTTGTTGGATATCACCAAATACCCAACACCCTAAAACGTCTAGTTTAAGCCATTGTCTACTGTTGTCCGTTGTGTATGTCCTATTTATTATAGGTCTGTCAATCAGGCTTCTAAAAACGATTCAGGCTGGGTTTGCTGCTGATACTTTTTCAGTGGGTAAACTCACAGGTTTCTCCAGGGCTCCCACGGGTATGGAAAACCTGGAAAGGTTATGGAATTTAAATTTGTATTTTTACGGCCTGGAAAAGTTTTTAAAAAAGACAACTTTTGCAAAAGTCCTTGAAAAAGTATGGAATTTGGCGCCTGTTTTACCCTGAAAATGCCAGACAGAGATAGGAATTTCAATTACGAAACGTTTGTATATTGCAAGTATAGTAAATAGTAGGGATGGACCGAGCCGAGCCAGAACCCGAGTACTCGGTACCGAGCATCTCACTTTCACTCGACCAAACAGAACATTTGCAGTTTTGGCAAATCCCTAGTAAATAGGCTACAAATATACCAAAGCCTCTTTTCTAATTTTAATATGGGAGTTGCTCGATTTGTTTCGATTAGGGTTATGGAAATTTGGAGTTTTTTTCTTGAAATAGTTTGGAAAAGTCATGGAATTTATAAAAGAAAATTGTGCGGGAACCCTGTTTCTCAGCCGACTGAAACCTGCCTAAAAGGAAATACCAGCGCGGTACCTCGAATCATTTCCTGTGATCTGTTAAACCCATATCTTTTAGATCCTCACATGATGAAGATGTCCTCAGTAAACTTCCTTCTGATCTTCGGAGTCGGCTGGGACACAAGAGTTCCTCCTCATCACATCATCGTCACAAGAAGAGCTCTTCAAGAAGAAAAAGTCCTGAATATGAAAGCAAAAAATCGCGTTATTCGTCTCCAATGAACCGTGAGCAGACACGATACAGTCCACCACCATGGGAATGAGGTCTTTGCTGCCTCTTAGTGGATGTTTTATTTTTTATTTCTAGCCCTGGCTTTTATTCGTTTTAATTTGTAGCAAAAATTCCCCCATTTTATGTGACAAAAAAGTAACACACTGCTCAAGGGTTGTATTAAATCTACATGACATTGTGTATCAGCAGACTAATTTTAACTTTTTCTGCTATCTTGTTTTGTCGTTTTCTGGATGTAACGATAAAAATGTTTGCGTGAATAAAAACGATCGAAATGTTGACATCGAAACCAAAATGGACAAAGTTTCAAAGAGCGCAACTAGTAAGTGCAGCTTTTCCTAGTTTACAAAGCTTGCCCGTTGCGGAGATTGTTTTAGTAATATTGTGTCGTTATCATCTCCTTCGCACAGCAAAATAAACTCAGCTCCACTAAAAAAACGCTTTAAAAGAAACTGATATGGTTTCAAAATAAAAAAGAAGAATTTAGTTTCGAGTACATGTAGAGAGTTTGTTTAAAAATCTATTTTTAGTAATTCGTGAAGTTGAAGTGATGTTTTTTCTATTTTTAAATGCGAAAATCGAAACGGCGAACTTGCGTCCGATGAGACATACATCGTCATCCAAGAGAAGTAGATGCTCGAGAAAATATTTACATTTGAGATTTGAGTTCGGTTCAGCGGTTCTATGAACTTATTTAGTTTATGCACAGCATAGGCTGGTTTTTCTGTTTATAGATGCGATTTTTCTCGATAACTCGGCCCGTTGGTGATGGATATATTAACTTCTTTTATGTAAATTAGGTTAGAGACGACGGTACGACCTATTTAAATTGCAATTTGCATTATTTAGTGAAATTTTCGAAGACATAAGAACGTTTTAAGACATACTGATCTATTTTAATTTCACTTACTAACAATAAGCTGATGGATGAACTGCAGTATATTATCAGACAGTTAAAAATGCCTGCTTTGTTTTTTTCCAAGAATGAAATTAAACCACTAAGTTTTAAATACAATAATTAGTTTAATATTAATATTGTGTTGTTGTTAATCCTGATCAATATTTTGATTTTCTATGTCTTCGTTTTTAAGACTTTAACTTTTTTTTTTCTGTTTGAAATATAATGTTTTGGAATTATATGACAATTGAGCGAATCAAAAAAACTGATCAAAATACTCTTAAAAATAAGTTAAATATAAAATAACATATCATTTGACCTTATTCCTTAAATTTCACTTAGAAAAAACTAACTGGTTCAAGACCAATTTTTGACATTTTAGATACGGTGGGTTTTGTGAAAAGAGCTGCTTTTATTGTGCCATGTATATTTTGGTATTTCACTCATTTCAAAATAATTTTTTATTACCAGGGTGTTTTTTAGGCTTGTAACACTAATCTATTACCATATATTTACATTTTCAAACTGAGAAACAAAACTTTTTGTGTGGCTCAATCGTTTCTGGTAGAGGGCAAGAGGAACTAGTAAACATTTTGTTTCTGGAAATACAAACAAACCGACGTCGACAGCCATGGATAATGACGATGATGTCAGAGATGAACTTGCTAACATGCAACTGAGAGCGAACCAAATCACAGATGATGTAAGTATATGTTATGTATTGTTAAATCTTTGGTTTGTAAGCCTCCAGTTAATAGGAAATCAACAATACAGTTATATTTGTATAAGACATAGATAAATAGCAGGGACCAGCCCCAAAGCATCGATGCTATTTTGGTGAGATGCTTTAGGCCTGGTATAATATTATTTCTATATTTGTATAATACGCATTATTTTTTTTTTTAAACACTGATTATATTTACATTTGAGACTGTTTATCTAAACTTTGAACCATTTCTGTACCTAAGGTTTTTGACACCCATTGTTTTTATAGTACTTTTGGATAAACGTTTTTGTAATATTATTTGTACCATAAGTATTCTAGCCAGACAATCTTTTGTGCAAAAAAGTATTTTTTTTAAATCAAGGTAAAACTAGCCTAGTTTTTGGATATTGATGTTATCCATTTTCATTTCAGTCTCTTGAAAGCACTCGGCGAATGGTGGCACTCACAGAGGAAGTAAGTATTGATTTTGTTCTAATCTATAAACTGCCGTGACTAATAGACATTCACTGATATTGCTTGGTAGCAGCCATTGTTCCTCTGTTTAAAATTTCCTTCTTAGAAATCAGCTGTCGGTAATATAAATCTGTTTTTTTCTTTCGCTATGCATTTCCCGTTGTTTGGTAAAAAGTGTTTATTCTATCAAGCCAAAAAACACATTAATTATATACTTGTTACATCTAGGGTCTTTGTTCCACCACATTTTCGATTTGAGTCATAAATAAATAATTTATATTTCTGATCAACAGCTGTTATTTCCTTGGAAACAATCTATTCTGTACTTAACATGTCCTCTTATCCCCAGCCCACAAAAACCCAAGAGAATATTTTGTATTGATTTTGCTTTAAGAGCTCTTTTGTTCATTTATAGACTCAAGATGCTGGTATTCGAACTCTTGTTATGCTGGATGAACAAGGAGGTCAGTTGATTCACTCAAATGTTTTTTCCACATACTCTTCACGCTTGCATTTGTCATTTTGTGAATACAAAAAAACGACATAAACTATTTGTTTGTTAGCAAACCTTTCAAATCTTTATGACATATTTTATATATATGCGAGATTTTACACAGAAATTATATATATGTATCTTAAATGTACAATTAAATTTGATTCATTTTAATGGTTTTGTAGAACAATCTTAGATTTTTCTTTCGCTCTCTTGCTGATTTTTTGTTTAACTTCAACATTTAAAGATGGAAATTCTTGTATATTGCCTATGTGTATAGAGAGAGTAATTTTCACTTTTACCCGGATACATTAGTTCACAAATTCTTAGTCAAATGAGTATATCCTTGTTAGTCGTACATACAGTACCTATAAAGTCTTCCGGGAAACTTGTTTCAACCCTTACGTCTGTTTTATTACTTCCTTATGCTGAACATTATGTGTAACCATCCAAAGGAAGGTACTAAAACCACTTAACCACAGGATTGGAGATATATGCCTGAAAGTCCTTATTTTTCCTCGTGTGTCAAAAGCACCGTGTAATAGAGGCAACAATAAATAATTTAAACACCTTTATTTCTTAGGGTTTAAGTCACTGTTGCTCATGTTGTGGCAAAATAGATTGAAGTAAATTTCAAGCCTGTCTGGACATTTTTTTTTCATGTGCTCTGTGTGTTATTGACACAAAAGTGCTTGGAAATTGTTCGTAACATAAAAACACAAACAGTTTAATTGGATTGAATGTTTTTGTTGTGTTATTGGGTTTGTTTGAGACAAATGTTACAACATGTGTCATGTACTGCACAAGGTTGATTCATTACTGTTTTTTATTCCACTAATGTGTTTGACACAAATGGAACAGACCTGCACATAAATCATCACGTTTTTACATTTTCCAACATCAACCATGGTGTGAACTTTAATATTTATGGGATAGAAAAATATGGGATAGAAATGTCGTATGGGATTGAAATGCCTAGTTTTTGTGCATAAAATTTTCTGTAAATTTACATTATTCTCTTTGCCATAAAACTGCTTTTACTTCTCATTT